>NC_090646.1:262034224-262315309 GCF_040937935.1 Hyperolius riggenbachi
ACCAAAACTAGCCGAGTAAAGCACCTGGCTAAAAGAGCCTGGGGAGAACACAGAGTTGTCTTTCAAGACTACATATCGAGCTGTCGCACTCTGTATCAGCATCTCCAACATGAGACTAGTGACAATTGTCTTTGCGGAGCGGTCGGCGTGCGACAGTCGGCTGCAAGGGGCTGGAGAAAGCCCTAGGTGAGTAAAGCTTTTTTTTGTAGATTTTCCCTGATAACTCCTTTAAGAGTTTTTGGACGTGGGTTACCACTATCGACTTTTGTATACGAGGTACTGCCCCCTTAATGTATCTGCTCATACCGCTGTATATTGTGTTTACTCTGTTGTATATGGTGTGTCATCTTCTATCACTTACCTAAGCTGTGCATGTTCAGAACCCTATACCGGGCACTACCCAGTCGTGCTCGACAAAAATGTTTGATTCTGAACACATGTGGCACTATGCAGATGGCACTAAGGGTTAATGGCCGGTGCTCCCCCTATGCTAGCTACAGTAAAATTACCATGCAACCCCTGCACACAGCAAGTTTACTGGAGAGGAGTGCATCAGGCCCTATGTTCTTTTCCTCTGCTATTTTATGCGATACAAATGACTTCACTCACACACAATACCGCTATAAAATTACATTTATTCAGCCATTTTTTCATAAAGCAAATGAAGTAGACCGGGGACTCCCACCTGGATTTCAATGTAGATGTGCTGTTTTATTGCATTACATACCAAAGCCTAACGCAGTAAAGCAGCACAGCTGCACTGAAATCCAAGTGGAGTTCCGGGTCTACTTCATTTGCTTGGACTGTTTACCCCTAAGGATCAGGGGTTCCTGGTCTGCCTCCCTGGTGCACCTATTTTTTAATATCCCCAGGTTGAGTGTGTGGTAACCCTTTCGCATGGTCAGATTTTCAGCACCCGAGTAACCATCTGCAATCGTGTCAGGGGGCTACTCGATAGTTCGTTTGTATGCAATCCTCCATCTTACCTGTCCCAGCTACAGCAGATAAATATCTGCATGCCTGGGATGATGCATGATGGGAGATCTAATCTATTATTGTGTAGGTAGTTCCGCACACTCTTGGCAGCAGGCCAAAAACGGTGAAGTGTCTAGGGCTTCCACTACATAACTATGAATGATCAGCCGGGAGATTTGGGGCATTGGGTAAAGCCGATAAAGGGCTCACCCTGCTCCTGCACAAGTCCCGGGAGCTTCAATTACTATTCCCCCTCCAGGCCACCATGAATAGTGAGGAAATTATGTAATTTGGCTGCTGAATTAGTATTTTTGTAGCAATTTGTGCTCTGTCTTTTGAGTGCCACTATACCCATAATTATTATTCCTATTACGACCTATGGTGGCACCGGCTGCGCCCAAATCTCCTGTGCTGTTTATACAGCACACGTTCCCACCTGGGCACCATCAGGTTACAGACTAAAGGTGGCCACACACCATACAATTTTTTAAATATCTGTTCAATTTAAGAATTGCAATCAGTTTTTCTGACTGATTGTAACATTTCAAAAATATGACCAATGTACCACACACCTATGTACAATTTTTCCCCAATTATGATAAAAATGATTGGATACTCTGACAAAATTGCTAGGGTGTGTATATTAATAAATTGGCAATCTAACACACCATACAATCTTTAGAAATATTGAAGAAAAATATCTGGCCTTCCGGATCGATAAAAAAAAAAAACAATCGAAGAAAACGGGAAATCCGATCTGATTTTTCAGTCGAATGAAAAAAAAAAAAAGCTTTCGATTTTTTCAGGAGATCCGATCGTTTTTATCGAATTACCGTAAAAGCGGATCATTTTATTGTATCGTGTGTGGCCACCCTAAGTCCGCACCACCTTGGCCAATCACAAAGACTTTATAGTATAAACATGCTGTAAAGCAGAACAGAGCGACGTTTCGAGCTCCTACCCTTCTTCAAGCTGCCTAGCATAACAGTCTATTATTGTGACTACATCTCCAGGCCAAGAGGAACACGCAACTTCACCAGAGTCGCTGATTACCAGAGCCGCCAGCAGGACCAGGAGAGGGGCGAAGAGGATGCCAGAGGACTTCGCGGGCTACAGGTGGCTGGAAGAGGCCCCAGGTAAGTACACATTTCGTTTTTATTCAGCTCTCAGGGGCCCTTTAATAGATTCATAATATAGT
Organism: Hyperolius riggenbachi; assembly: GCF_040937935.1. NCBI lineage: Eukaryota > Metazoa > Chordata > Amphibia > Anura > Hyperoliidae > Hyperolius > Hyperolius riggenbachi. Next base: position 262,036,398 of record NC_090646.1, read on the forward strand.
AGGACTTTTGAGGGGGCGACCAGCATTACTTAGCTACGGGGTCTGTTCTAGATCTCCTTGTCCATATAGGGATCCGCAACTTTTCCAAGGGAGAGCTGCAGATTCAAGCAATAGAGATAAAAGACAATGAAAATGGGAGCTTGAATGGTTAAAGGGACACTTAAGTCAAACAAAAAAATGAGTTTTACTCACCTAGGGCTTCCAATAGCCCCCTGCAGCTGTCCGGTACCCTTGCCGTCTCCTTCCGATCCTCCTGGTCCCGCCGGCAGCCACTTCCTGTTTCGGTGACAGGAGCTGACAGGCTGGGGACGCGAGTGATTCTTCGCGTTCCCAGACACATTAGCACCCTCTATGCTGCTATATGGTATATGATATATGCTATAGCAGCATAGAAGGCGCTATTGTGGCCAGGAACGCGAAGAATCACTCGCGTCCCCAGCCTGTCAGCTCCTGTCACCGAAACAGGAAGTGGCTGCCGGCGGGGCCAGGAGGATCGGAGGGAGACGGCGAGGGCACCGGAAAGCTGCAGGGGGCTATTGGAAGCTCCAGGTGAGTAAAACTCATTTTTTTTTGTTTGACTTAAGTGTCCCTTTAAAGTGGATCCGAGATGAACTTTTACTCATTGCATAATTGTGTTCCTTTCCTATTGTTTATAGGGCATTCCTCAAGCCAAATACTTTTTGGTTTTTGTTTTAAAGGACGTACGAGGCCAACTACGTAAAAAAAGTTAATTACCTGCCTCTAAGTTTCACGCACTGAGGACGCCGTCCGCGCCCTCCGTGCAGCGCCGCCGGGTCCCCTGCTCATTATCCCCCCCGGGCCGGCTCCCGACCCCACGGGTCGGGCTCTCCTTCCCCTCCAAAGATGGCCGCTTCCTCTGGCCACGGCTGCGCAGTCCGCCTGGCCGCGAATGCGGCTGCGCAGCTCTAGGGCCAACCCCTCCGTTCCACGCTACGTATCGTGGATCGGAGGAGTTGGCCCTAGAGCTGCGCAGCCGCATTCGCGGCCAGGCGGACTGCGCAGCCGCGGCCAGAGGAAGCGGCCATCTTTGGAGGGGAAGGAGAGCCCGACCCGGGCCGTGGGGTCGGGAGCCGGCCCGGGGGGGGGGGGGGGGGGGGGGGATAATGAGCGGGGGACCCGGCGGCGCTGCACGGAGGGCGCGGACGGCGTCCTCCGTGCCTGAAACTTAGAGGCAGGTAATTAACTTTTTTCACGTAGTTGGCCTCGTAAGTCCTTTAAAGAAGAGCTGTTAGGTATAGGGTCTCAGAGAAAAAAAAAACACATCAGTAGCTAAATATTGGCTGTACTTACATTACATATGCATTTTACTGTCCACGTTTGGCTTTCACAGAATTTTTATATAGTATTTGCAGAGAATGATGCTCCTGACCGCTCATGGCAGGTTCCATGTTTGTCTGTCTTGTATGAAGCCAATTGTGATGTCATATCCTCCCTTTCCTTGCTTCCTGATGATTCGACTCACAAAAAAAGATCAGGATCAAAGATCCTAATGGTTCATGATCCAGACAACACTACTGTGCAGTGAATATTAATTAGCCATGTGGCTAGGAACAATAGCGGACTCGCACAGTATACTCTAAGGAAACTTGTGCCCTGTGCACATTGATTTTTCAGTGCTGTGAGTTTAAGCTGCTGTTAAAAGCTGCTGTAACATGAGCCTGTAACTTCCCACTGTGAAAGCAGCCTTAGGGCGGGATAGGAAAATTAAGGTGAGGACCAAGGGAGTGCACTGGGGAGAAGAAGCAGCCCCAGTATGCTTTGCAGTATCTGTTATGCGTCCTGCCGGCCTCCTTAGGAGCTTGGGAATACAGAGCCTTGATGTTCAGCAAACATCCAAGTAAGAGAGATTTTTAACTTCAGTATTGCATTTTTGGCTTCCTTCTAAACTGTTTAACACAGGAGACTAGAGGTTTGAATTAGCTTTTGCAGCCTGACAGTTACTCTTTAATACTCTAATTCCCTATAAACTAAAGAAGCCACGCCCACAGGTTTTCAGAGAGCCAAGGCACTTTCAGACAGAAGCAAGGGCTCATGGGAGCTCAGTCTGGGCAGGAGGAGGGGGAGGTATTACTAGCCAGAGATTTCAGAGGCAGAGGGGAGGAGGGAGGCAGAGGGGAGGAGGGAGGCAGAGGGGAGGAGGGGGGGGGGGGAATTCGTTTTTTTTTGCTCAAGATGCAGATAAGCCTGCTTCTGTGTAATGTTTACAAACAACATGGCTGCTCACAGGAATAATCAATCATATTCTATTAAAGCTGTTTGCAGCTAGATTTGCTGTGTAAACTATAAAGACAAGTTACTTGTTATAGTTAGTTTTTCATCTCGGATCCGCTTTAACCTTCCTGGCGGTAAGCCCGAGCTGAGCTCTGGCTATGCCGTGCAGGAGGATATCTCTGCCCCTGGTGAGGCGATTTGCCCCATTTAAAGTCCTATGCGCGCAGCTAGCACTTTGCTAGCCGCGCGCACAGCTTGATCGCCAGCGGCGGCGATCGCCAGCGGCGGCGATCGCCCGCAGCGGCGGAAGAGGCCCCCCTCCGCCAGAGCCCTGTGCTGCCCGGACCAATGAGTTCCAGGCAGCGCTATGGGCTGGATCGGAGGCGTCTGACGTCAGGACGTCGGCTGACGTCCATGACGCCATTCCGATCGTCGCCCTGGGGACAGAAGAAGCCAAACAGGGGAATGCGTTATATACGCGTTCCCCTGTTTGCTATTGATGCCGGCGACGATCGTACTAGAGGGACACGTGCCCTCTAGTGGTGTTCCATGTAGCTACCACTCTTGTAGCTTTACATGAAACAAAAAAAAAAAAAAAAAAAAATTGATTTCTGCCTATTTGGCAGAAAAAAAATTAACCGCCAGGAGAGTTAAGGTGAGCCAGTATGACAGTCCATAGAAACCGGGCTACAACCTGAAGCATTCCAATTGTCAAAGTGGGCATATTACTATGACTTTAACCTATAAGTTTACCTTAGTGGAATTTCCTTATGGGCTTTTCACTGGCTCACCTCAACCATACTAGCGCATGAAATTTTATAGCAACTCCATCAGTTAAAATCTATACATTTCATGCACTCAGGGCAAACCAGGCCCAACCGAGTATTTTTTTTTTTTTTATAAACCTTTTAGCTTCTCTACAAAATGATGCAATTATTTGAGATGCTCCATGAAGCCTTAGAATGTAGGCCGGTGCACTTAAACATAAAAATTTAAATTCTGGATACTCATGAGTATTAAAGGATACCACAACTGAACATGTGTGGTTAAAATGAGTGCAGCAATGTATATATGGTGTAATACGCACATACCTACTGTTCCTCCCGCCCCCCTCCGTCTGCCGGCGTTCACACTCTATACACTCCGGTGTGCGGCGACTTGCTTGACCTCTGCCCCGGACATACTGAGCCCTGTGTGCGCAGTATGTCCTTCCCCCTTCACTTCTGGCCGTCGCACAGTGCGAGGCTCAGAAGCTGCTGTCCCCTCTGCGCTGCGTGTGCGCTCCATTACACCGAGCATCACATAATTAGCATGTGACGCTTGGTGTAATGGAACGAACACGCAGCGCAGAGGGGACAGCAGCTTCTGAGCCTCGCGCTGTGCGACGGCCAGAAGTGAAGGGGGAAGGACATACTGCGCACACAGGGCTCAGTATGTCCGGGGCAGAGGTCAAGCAAGTCGCCGCACACCGGAGTGTATAGAGTGTGAACGCCGGCAGACGGAGGGGGGCGGGAGGAACAGTAGGTATGTGCGTATTACACCCTATACAGTGCTGCACTCATTTTAACCACACATGTTCAGTTGTGGTATCCTTTAAGTAAAGACTTTAGTAAGCAGGGCCGATTCAGTGTTCAGTTACCATTAAGCAATAATAATCCCACAAAAGAAATGTTGCTGCTAGCTAAGAGGATCAGAGGGAGCAGCAACAGGTAGCTGGCCTGTGCAGTCCCCTCAGGTATGTCATAAACACATCAGTGTCCTGCTACATGGGCAGGACCATTCCGTCTCTCAGGACATTAGGAGAGGCTAGGACAGGCAGTGGCCCCATGTTGACCAGTCGCGTCCCCCACCCGTCGCCACACGCAAATACACACACAGCTGAGTGCAATACATGCACTTGTGAGACCAGGGCAGCCATGCTCCCTCTCCAGCAGACAGCCATGCTCCCCCCCTCTCCAGCAGACAGCCATGCTCCCCTCTCCAGCAGACAGCCATGCTCCCCCCCCCCTCTCCAGCAGACAGCCATGCTCCCCCCCCCCCCCTCTCCAGCAGACAGCCAAGCTCAGCTCCCCCCCCCTCTCCAGCAGACAGCCAAGCTCCCCCCCCCCTCTCCAGCAGACAGCCAAGCTTCCCCCCCCCCTCTCCAGCAGACTGCCAAGCTCCCCCCCTCTCCATCAGACAGCCATGCCCCCCCCCTCTCCATCAGACAGCCATGCCCCCCCCCCCCCTCTCCATCAGACAGCCATGCCCCCCCCCTCTCTCCATCAGACAGCCATGCCCCCCCCTCTCCATCAGACAGCCATGCCCCCCCCCCCTCTCCATCAGACAGCCATGCCCCCCCCCTCTCCATCAGACAGCCATGCCCCCCCCCCTCTCCATCAGACAGCCATGCCCCCCCCCTCTCCATCAGACAGCCATGCTCCCCCCCCCTCTCCATCAGACAGCCATGCTCCCCCCCCCTCTCCATCAGACAGCCATGCTCCCCCCCCCTCTCCATCAGACAGCCATGCTCCCCCCCCCCTCTCCATCAGACAGCCATGCTCCCCCCCCCCTCTCATCAGACAGCCATGCCCCCCCCTCTCCATCAGACAGCCATGCTCCCCCCCCCCCTCCTCATCAGACAGCCATGCTCCCCCCCCTCTCCATCAGACAGCCATGCTCCCCCCCTCTCCATCAGGACAGCCATGCTCCCCCCCTCTCCATCAGACAGCCATGCTCCCCCCCCTCTCCATCAGACAGCCATGCCCCCCCCTCTCCATCAGACAGCCATGCCCCCCCCCTCTCCATCAGACAGCCATGCCCCCCCTCTCCATCAGACAGCCATGCCCCCCCTCTCCATCAGACAGCCATGCCCCCCCTCTCCATCAGACAGCCATGCCCCCCCTCTCCATCAGACAGCCATGCCCCCCCCACCCTCTCCATCAGACAGCCATGCCCCCCCCCTCTCCATCAGACAGCCATGCCCCCCCCCCCCTCTCCATCAGACAGCCATGCCCCCCCTCCATCAGACAGCCATGCCCCCCCTCCATCAGACAGACATGCCCCCCCCCCATCAGACAGCCATGCCCCCCCCCTTCATCAGACAGCCATGCCCCCCCCCTCTCCATCAGACAGCCATGCTCCCCCCTCTCCATCAGACAGCCATGCTCCCCCCCTCCCCATCAGACAGCCATGCCCCCCCCCCTCTCCATCAGACAGCCATGCCCCCCCCCCCCTCTCCATCAGACAGCCATGCCCCCCCCCTCTCCATCAGACAGCCATGCCCCCCCCTCTCCATCAGACAGCCATGCCCCCCCCCTCTCCATCAGACAGCCATGCCCCCCCTCCTCTCCATCAGACAGCCATGCCCCCCCTCTCCATCAGACAGCCATGCCCCCCCCTCTCCATCAGACAGCCATGCTCCCCCCCCTCTCCATCAGACAGCCATGCTCCCCCCCCTCTCCATCAGACAGCCATGCCCCCCCCTCTCCATCAGACAGCCATGCCCCCCCCCCTCTCCATCAGACAGCCATGCCCCCCCTCCATCAGACAGCCATGCCCCCCCTCTCCATCAGACAGCCATGCCCCCCCCCCTCTCCATCAGACAGCCATGCCCCCCCCCCTCTCCATCAGACAGCCATGCCCCCCCTCTCCATCAGACAGCCATGCCCCCCCTCTCCATCAGACAGCCATGCCCCCCCCCCCCTCTCCATCAGACAGCCATGCCCTCCCCCCTCTCCATCAGACAGCCATGCCCCCCCCTCTCCATCAGACAGCCATGCCCCCCCCTCTCCATCAGACAGCCATGCCCCCCCCTCTCCATCAGACAGCCATGCCCCCCCCTCTCCATCAGACAGCCATGCCCCCCCCCCTCTCCATCAGACAGCCATGCCCCCCCCCCTCCATCAGACAGCCATGCCCCCCCTCCATCAGACAGCCATGCCCCCCCTCCATCAGACAGCCATGCCCCCCCTCCATCAGACAGCCATGCCCCCCCTCCATCAGACAGCCATGCCCCCCCTCCATCAGACAGCCATGCCCCCCCCCTTCATCAGACAGCCATGCCCCCCCCCCCTCCATCAGACAGCCATGCCCCCCCCCTCCATCAGACAGCCATGCCCCCCCCCTCCATCAGACAGCCATGCCCCCCCTCCATCAGACAGCCACCCCCCCCCCTCTCCATAAGACAGCCATGCCCCCCCCTTCTCCATAAGACAGCCATGCCCCCCCCCTTCTCCATAAGACAGCCATGCCCCCCCCCCTTCTCCATAAGACAGCCATGCCCCCCCCTTCTCCATAAGACAGCCATGCCCCCCCCCTTCTCCATAAGACAGCCATGCCCCCCCTCTCCATCAGACAGCCATGCCCCCCCCCCTCCATCGGACAGCCATGCCCCCCCCCCCCCCCCATCAGGAGATGACCAGGTAGTGCTCCTCCTGCCCCCCCGTGTACCTCGGACACCTCCTCCTCTTCCTCCTCCTCGTCGTCCTGGCTGCTGCTGCCACTGTCGCTGCTCTTGTCGGTGTCACTGCTGCTGGCTGGGTGGCAGGCTTTGCTCCGCTTCAGAATGCAGATCCTGTCCGCGGGTCGCGCCCCGGTTGGTGAGGCCGGTAGAGCCCCGGTGTCCCCATGCTGTCTCCTCTGGCGCTGTTGCTTCTTCTTCAGCAGCAGGTCGCACATCCTGACCAGGCCCCGGGCTGATTTGCTGAGCTCGGCAGGCGCCTCGTTGGCTCCTCCGTGGTCGGTGCCGTTTGCCTGATTCGGGCACTTCTCCTCCTCGTCTTCCTCCTGGTTCTCAACCTGCTGTTGCGACTCCTGGACTGCTGGTAACGGCGGCTCCATCATCATCATGTCTCCCCGGCCTCCTCCTCTCTCCTCAGACAGACACCTTTGCTGCCTCTCAGGCCAGACTCTCGCGAGAACTCTGACGTCACCGAAATCTCACGGAGCTGTCCGGGGATAAGAAGGGTGAAGCGGGTGGGTGTTTTGTCCCCACACACTACTTCTTTTCTGTTAGCGGCTTAAAACAACACCCTAAATTGTTTATTGGTTTACTTTATTGATGAGGCCTCTGACAAGATAAACTCAGCTGTTTTACTTCACATATTTCTGTCTAGAAATGAGCATCTGTTATTGCTTTAGTGACGTCTTTCGGTGCACGCCCTACGTATGTTCTCCTCTAACGGACACTTCAGCTCGGTCACCGAGCATTGGAGACCAACGGGACGTTGCATACGCTCCACCTCGCGCTTTAGCATCCACAAGCCCCGCCTACCCTCGTGCACATGGGTGTGGCTAATCGAAGCTAGCCGCAGTTACGCGCGCGCCGAGGATTGCGGTGGGAGGCGCAGGTGGCGCGCTGCTAAGGGGTCAGGTGAGGAGAAGAAGATAGAGCATCATCTCAAGTCAACAGAACTTCTTGTCCTGTAGAGGAGATAAAATGCATCTGCCACAATTTCTAGTTGCATAGATTTAGCTCTGTATACTTCAAAAGCTGGCAATGCACTGTTATGGCCCATACTCACGGGCTACATTTGTGGCCTGTCGCTAGCACACGGGAGCGTGTGCGACAGGCCGGCTACAGCTCATCGCCAGGTCCCTCTGTATACACACGGCGGAGGGACCTGGCAACTGATGCGAAGGAAGCTGTCGCTGATGTTCCTCCCCCCCGCCGGAAGCTCAGGGTATTTCCTGCTGGTTGCTGTCGCTAGTCCGCATACCCATGCGGCGGCAACTGTCGCCAGGCGATTGACCGCGCCAATCGCCTAGCGACAACAGCGACGGTTCGTGGTGCGCGCAAGTGTTACGCCTCATACTCACGGGCAGTGGCGTACCTAGGGCATTTGACACCCAGTGCTGGGTATTATAAGACACCCCCCCCCCCCCCAAAAAAAAAGTAAAGGGGCAAAAAATGGGTGGCGCTATAACATGCTGCGCGCTTTGCGCGCCGCGGCAAAAAATGGGTGTGGCCATGACCGGATGAGGGCGGAGCTAACTGTAATTTCACGTGAACCCGGGTGAGAGTGATATGGAGGCTGCCATATTTATTTCCTTTTAAACAATACTAGTTGCCCTGCTGAGCTATTTGGCTGCAGTAGTGAACTGAATCACACCAGAAACAAGCATGCTTGTTCAGGGTCTGTGGTTGAAAGAATTAGAGGCAGAGGACCAGCACGGCAGCCAGGCAACTGGTATTGCTTAAAAGGAGATAAATATGGCAGCCTCAATATTATTCTCACCTCGGGTTCCCTTTAAAAGTGCAACGCAAAGACAGTGGACCCAAGTTTTGGTGACCCTTTCCCCAGAAAATTCACATAATTGTGCAGGTTTTCTCAAGAAAATACACGTAATGTGTGCAGATTTGCCCAGAGAATACGTTCAATCATGACTGCAGATTTGCCCAGAGAATACGTTCAATCATGTCTGCAGATTTGCCCAGAAAGTACATGCAATCATGTCTGCAGATTTGCCCAGAGAATACGTTCAATCACATCGGCAGATTTGCCCAGAAAATACATGCAATCATGTCGGCAGATTTGCCCAGAAAATGCATGCAATCATGTCGGCAGATTTGCCCAGAAAATACATGCAATCATGTCAGCAGATTTGCCCAGAAAATACATGCAATCATGTCGGCAGATTTGCCCAGAAAATACATGCAATCATGTCGGCAGATTTGCCCAGAAAATACATGCAATCATGTCGGCAGATTTGCCCAGAAAATACATGCAATCATGTCGGCAGATTTGCCCAGAAAATACATGCAATCATGTAGCAGATTTGACCAGAAAATACATGCAATCGTGTGGCAGACCTGTCCAGAAAACACTTCAATCGTGTAGCAGACCTGGCCAGAACATAAACGCTACCCCTGGCTGCTAATATAAATTAAAAAAAAAAAACATTTACTCACCTGCAGCAGAGCTCCTGTTCCGGCCTCCGTCCAGTGCGCAGCTCCCGCGATCCTCTGCAGCCAGCAACTCCCAAAGTCTCCAGAGCAGGGCTTCGGACATTTTACTATAGCCCTGCTCTGCCACTGCGGTGAACTGATACGGCATCTATTAGATGCCAAAAGTCAGTTCACGCTGGGGGGTGCTTGGAAAATTTTAAGGGGTGCTTCAGCACCCAAAGCACCCCCCCCACCCCGGTGCCGCCACTGCCCCCAGTATAGGTAGCTAGCAGTTGCCTCCAGTATAGGTAGCTAGTTGCCCCCAGTAAAGGTAGTATAGTTGCCCCAATATAGCTAGTATAGTTGCCCCCAGGATAGGCAGCATAGCTGCTGTCCCCAATGTAGGTAGTGTTGCTGCCCCCAGTGTAGCTAGTATAGTGGCCCCCGTACAGCTGCCCTCCAGTATAGCTAGTATAGTGGCCCCCATAGTTGCCCCAGTATAGCTAGTATAGTGGCCCACAGTTTAGATAGTATAGTTGCCTCCATTGTAGCTGGTATGGTGCCCCCCCCAGTATAGGTAAGATAGTGGCCCCCATAGATGCCCCCAGTGTAGCTAGTATAGTGGCCCCCAGCCCCCTCCCTCACCTGGGTCCCCTCCTTCTGCCTCTCTTCTCCCCCCAAAAATGGGGGCAGTGGGCAGCGAGCAGGCTGGCGCGGAGAATACTCACGTTACTTCCGCGTATCAGCCTGGAACGCTGCGTCGCCGTCACGTGCCTCTACTGCGCCTCCTAGCGCTGCTCTTCCCCTCCTTAGTCAGGTGTAGGGGGGTCGTGGCGACACCCCCCTGGCTGTCTGGCACCCGGTGCGCCACGCCCCCCTACGCCCTTAGGTAGGAACGCTACTGGTGGGTGGTTAGGTAGGTAGATAGCAGTGTGTGGGTGGTTAGGTAGGTAGGTAGCAGTGTGTGGGTGGTTAGGTAGGTAGGTAGCAGTGTGTGGGTGGTTAGGTAGGTAGGTAGTGTGTGGGTGGTTAGGTAGGTAGGTAGCAGTGTGTGGGTGGTTAGGTAGGTAGATAGCAGTGTGTGAGCGGTTAGGTAGGTAGATAGCAGTGTGTGAGCGGTTAGGTAGGTAGATAGCAGTGTGTAGGTGGTTAGGTAGGTAGGTAGCAGTGTGTGGGTGGTTAGGTAGGTAGGTAGCAGTGTGTGGGTGGTTAGGTAGGTAGGTAGCAGTGTGTGGGTGGTTAGGTAGGTAGGTAGTGTGTGGGTGGTTAGGTAGGTAGCAGTGTGTGGGTGGTTAGGTAGGTAGGTAGCAGTGTGTGGGTGGTTAGGTAGGTAGCAGTGTGTGGGTGGCTAGGTAGGTAGCAGTGTGTGGGTGGATAGGTAGGTAGGTAGCAGTGGGTGGTTAGGTAGGTATGGTTTAGCTAAGTAGTAGTGGGTTGGTGGTTAGGTAAGCTTTAGGTAGGTATGTAGAAGAGTAGCAGTGGGGTTTTGCTAGGTAGCGGTAGGTAGGTAGGTAGGTAGGGTGTCTCTCTCTCTTTCCTCCCCCTCCCTCCCGTCAGACCTGCAGATCAGCGCGGCGAGCAGGGACAGACCGATCAGCGTGGGACCCGGCTGACAGAGCGGCGCACAGCAGCCGCGCAAGTCACTTCATATGCAGGAGATGACGAGTGACGTCACTTCAGCATATGAAGTAGTCGGGGATACTTTGCGCCGCTCTGTCAGCCGGGTCCCACGCTGATTGGAGGTCTGTCCCTGCTCGCCGCGCTGATCTGCAGGTCTGACGGGAGGGAGGGAAACACAGGGGGGCAGCCCAGCTCAAGTGCCATGCAGGGGGTGAGACCCCAGACCACACTGCAAGCAAAGCACAGGGGCGGCTGCACAGGGCTCCGGGTGTCACCCCCAACCTTGAAGACACCCGGGGCGGGCCGTTCCTGCCGCTTGACGCTAGGGACGCCACTGCTCACGGGCGACCTGTTGCGTTGCGGCGACAATTGTAGCCCGTGAGTATGGGCCATTAAACATTCATCAGATATAATGAACACAGTAAATTGAATTTAACAAGGGCATAACTAAATCCCTGCACTCCTGCAATTATTTGTATGCCCTGCACCCCTGTATCCAAATGAAAAAAAGATACTATTCCGTTAGCCGGGCGCAACCACTAGGTGGCGTTAATTACTATTCCTCCTCCAGGCCGCCATGGACCATAGGGAAAGATGTAACTCTGCCGGAGTTTTAGCTCCACATAGTGGTTGCGACCAGCTAACGGAAAAGAACTGAAAAAAAATAGCCATCGTCCATGCCCTTCAGAATGGGGGAGGGAAGTGAGGCAGGACAGAAGGTAATCAGAAATGAGGGGGTAGCAGTGGCATAGCTAAGGAGCTGTGGGCCCAGATGCAAGTTTTACAATGGGGCCACCTAAGCATTCTATACATAATTGATACGGCGCACCAAAACCTGCCAATGGCAACTACAGTGTCTGAGGTGCAAGAAAGGGATGGGGAACAGTTTATTAATGATAACCAATATTCACAGTATCTATAGAAGCAATTATTATGAGCACAGGATCAATAGAGTGCTAATTCTGAGACAGGGTACTTCAGGGCCCCTCTGGCCCAGGGGCCCAGATGCGGTCGCTACCTTTGCAAACCCTCTTGCTACGCCCCTGGGGTAGAGGCATCATCCTATGTAGAGGGCTCAGACAGGGTGTATGGAGAAGGGTAGTCAGACCTGTGGAGGGGGAAAGGTGAGCTAGTGTGGAGGGAAGGGAGGATTAGGTGACAGCTAAAACTGAGGGGGTATTCAGGGTGGGAAGAGGGAAGTCAGGATGGATAAAGGGCTGTCAGAATTGATGCAAATGAGAAAGTCAAGATGAAGAGGTGGGAGCAGTCCGGATTGAGGGTGTAATCAGCAATAATAGTTCAGCCAGGGTGGGGACAGACAGAACTGTGGGGTCATCGGGGGGGGGGGGGGGGGGGGGGGGGTTGAAGTACACAAGTGCAGTCAGAGTTGAAGGGGAAGTCAGGAAGTGGTGAGGAAAGTCAAGATGGGGGGAGGGGGCGCAGTTAGGACTGAGGGGTAGTTGGGGTGGGGGAGTTAAGATGGAAGGGGAAGTCAGAACTGAAGGGTTGGTCAGGGTGGAAAGGTCAGCTGGTGGAAAGTATGAGTGAGGATGGACATAGCAGTCAGAGCTGATAGGGTGGTCAGCTGGGGAGGGGAAGAGTGCGGATGGAGGAGGGTAGACAGAACTGAGGGGTCAGTCAGGATGGAGAGGTCAACTGGGGGAGTGTAAAGATGGAGAAGGGCATTTAAATGGGTGGTCTGGTCAGGTCATCAAGGGAGAGGGGAGGGGAAGGAAGTAAAAAGGGGGAGGATGGAGGTGGGCAGTAAGAATTGAAGAAATAGCTAGAGTGGAAAGGGTCAACCAAGATGAGGGTGGGAAGTCAGGATGGGGTAGGGCAATACATAATTGAAGATGTTTGTGAAAAAAAAAAATCTCAAAAGTTGGAGAGGCAGTGGACAAATGGGAAATATACTAAATTTAGAATCTAAAATATCAGTATAAATCCATGCACCATGCCAACATAATTTGATAAATAAAATAAAGAAAGAGAATTGGCTCTTGGGTGCATGGAAAAATAGAAAATTGCTTTATTTCACATATAATATAGAAATTCGTAAAAAAAACGACCCAAAAAAAACCCAAAAAACACATTAAATTAACCCCAATAAAAATAGAAATACAACTCCATCTGGGTATGCTAACCATGGAAAACGGGGCTGCAGTCCCCATAAACCAACCAAAAATAGCACCGCTTGATTCTATAACCCGACAAAAGAATATAGTCTGGATTGAATTGAATTGAAGATGTTGTGGCAAATGAGGGAGGTTATCAGGAAAGCACGTGGAAGGGTTACCTACACACATGCAGAGTGACCACAGCAGAAGGTATCCTGATCATCCAGCTCCCTGCGCTCCTTCCCAGCGCAGTGTGCCGTCATCACAAGGTTCCATTTAGGAGCCAGCAGAGAGAGCTACAAGAGATCTGCTTCCACACTTAGTATGCCAGCCAGTCCCCTGCGACAACAAGCACTAGTGCAACATAGCTCTACTCTCTCATTCTTTGCTGCTGGATAAATCAGAAATAACAGGCAGCTGCAGAGAGAGGGTATAAGGGCCTTTTCACACCAAAAATTGCTTTTGGGAACAAGAATCAAAGCACAATCATTCTCAAAATGCTACTTGCCGCACTTTTGCAATTACAATGCTGCAGTGTGAATGTTTCGGTAGGGATTGCAGGTACTCCCTATGGGAGCATTCACACTGCAGCATTGCAATCACAAAAGTGCTGCATGTAGCATTTTGGAAACGACCAGCAAGCTCAGACCAATCCCCCTAAGTGATAATAAAGTGTAGCTTCTGCAGCCCCTTCCTCCCCACTGTAATGTATTTAGGGACTCGCGTCCTGGGGTCCCTCCCCTCATGGGGTCAAGGGGAAACAATGAATTAAAAAAAAATGTAATGTGTATGGCCACCTTTATACATTTTCCCGGTTGATTTCTGGCAGATTCGGTCACTCTGATTCTTATTAGGAAATTACCGTATTTTTTGGACTACAAGACACACTTTTTCTTCCCCAAATTAGGGGGAAAAAGTGAGTGCGTCTTATAGTCCAAATGCTCCAAATTTTGCTTGTTGCCACTGTCTCAACAACTTTTGGGCTGTTCTGCAGTTCCATCTGCGGGTAGATCTATAGCAGCTCTAAGTTTTCCACTAATGTAGCAGCCTATGTTTGCACGGAGGGCTGTGAGCGCATCTGCAGGGAAAATATTCAGTGGCTTTTAATTTGTCTGCCAGCTGACATGCCGGCTCAAGAGAGAGGGGTGAACCGCTAACGTAGCAGCGTTCGTGCGTTTGCAAAGAGGCGATTCAGTGGCTTTTAATTGTCATCCGCTGCCTGTCTAAAGCTGACTTGCTGTGCGAATGGACAAAGGGAGCTGAGCGGTGAATGTAGCAACTTGCAAGCAGTGGAGTGCTATGTACACACGCTGCTACATTCGCCGCTCAGCTCCCATTGTCCATTCACTCAGCATGTCAGCTTTAGACAGGCAGCAGATGACAAATAAAAGCCACCGAATCGCCTCTCTGCAAACGCACTAACTCTGTTACGTTAGCGGTTCACCTCTCTCTTGAGCCGGCATTTAAGCAGGCAGTGGGCAGCCAATTAAAAGCCGCTGCTTCTTCCTGCAGACACGCTCACAGCCATCCGTGCACACTGCTTACGCTGCCTCTTTCAAAAATCAGTTCAGTGTTGCAGAGCGCTGCCTCTCTGCATAGCTCTTCTCACCGTTTGTAACCGGTAGCTCCGGGACCCCAACTGACCTTCAAAACGGCGATCAAAGGAGAGGAGACAACACGCACCCAGTCCCTTGAGTTTACTGGCGATCCGTGCTGAACTCAGGGACCGCGGTAGACCAAGGGCAATTAGAGAGTTGGAAGCATCATTGGCTCACTCACTCCACGCAGCTAACAGACCACCCATAGAGGCATAAAGGTATGCCGTAGCAGTCCTCACCCGACTGCCCCACATACACTCTGCCTCTCTTGATATAAAGCAGAGGTGCACCTCCAGACACTTCCTGCAACTCGGCCACAGGCAGAAATTTAGTCTCTGGCTCCTAGCACCTGACTAAGCCTCACTTCTTGCAGAACACCAGCAAAAGGGAATGGCAGCTAAGAAAGATGATATGACTCAGAACAAAAACACAGGAGGGTGCCCTAGGAATCTGACAGACTTCTACACAAGGTTATAGTGTGTGGTGGTTGCTATGGAAACATACTTGGGTGTCATTCTGTGTAAAGGCCCATACACACGTCTGATTTTTGCGAACGACGGGTCGTTTGAACGTCCCGTCGTTCAGTCGTCCGCACGCCAAATCGGGCGTGTGTACAGACTGTCGTTCGCGTGATAAGACTGAGTTTGAGCGATCCGCTGTTCTCTTTTGGGGGTAAAGGTCCATAAGACACCCCTGCACCATAGTCCACCAGGTTTAGTATTTTTTCCCTGATTTTTGGCCTCTAAACCTATGTGCGTCTTATGGTCCGAAAAATACGGTATTAAAAATCCATATTATGCCGCTCCCTAATAGCCATAGATGGAACCCCCCCCCCCCCCCCATTTCTTTCCCAGCTATGCCACTCTGCTAGGCCCTTGCAGATTATTATCGAAATGCGCTCTCATTCACCTGCCTGGTTGGTGTGCTCCTTCCTGTGTGCTTCCTTCATCTTTCAGTGCTTGTACTCCTTAATGACCCAGTGCCACCGGGTCATCAGGACTAGAGATGTGGCGAACGGTTCCCGAACCGTTCGCCGGTGAACATCTCTGAATTCCTTGGGGGTTTACTACTTCCGGGTCGCTCTGACCCGGAGTAGTACGCCTGCGCTGCCCGGCGGAGCGCGTCCTAGATCGCGCTCCTGTTGTCGGGCACTTTCTGCGCATGTGCGTGGCGTCATGAACGACGTCACGCTCATGCGCAGAGAGTGCCCGGCAACAGGAGCGCGATCTAGGACGCGCTCCGCCGGGCAGCGCAGGTGTACTACTCTGAGTCAGAGCGAGCCGGAAGTAGTAAACCCCCCAGGGATGTTCGCCGTTTGCCCGGCGAACCGTTCGCCACATCACTGATCAGGACATCACCAGAAAAACAGAAGCATACAGGAGAGAGCCTGCAGGCCAGACAGGTGAGTAAGAGTGCACTCCACTGTGCTGATACTCTGCAGGGGCCCCAGGTGAGTGGAATAGCTGGGGAGACCTGGGGCCCGACACCTGCTCTAGGCCCCCTGCTTAGATGCCGTTGCACCCACTTTCGACCTCCAAATTGACTGTCCTTTCCGATCAGTAATGCTGATTAATTTCAGAAATCTATCAAAATTACAGTGCTTTGTTGGGGCATCAATCTTTGGCAGATTCGATCGCAGAGATAGTCTGCCAGGAAATATAGCATGTTGTATGGGCGCATTTAAAATACGAGCTACAGTGGGTTGCGAAAGTATTCGGCCCCCTTGAAGTTTTCCACATTTTGTCATATTACTGCCACAAACATGAATTTTATTGGAATTCCACATGAAAGATCAACACAAAGTGGTGTACACATGAGAAGTGGAACGAAAATCATACATGATTCCAAACATTTTTTACAAATAAATAACTGGCAAGTGGTGTGTGCATAATTATTCGGCCCCCTTTGATCTGAGTGCAGTCAGTTGCCTATAGACATTGCCTGATGAGTGCTAATGACTAAATAGAGTGCACCTGTGTGTAATCTAATGTCAGTACAAATACAGCTGCTCTGTGAGGGCCTCAGAGGTTGTCTAAGAGAAAATTGGGAGCAACAACACCGTAAAGTCCAAAGAACACACAAGACAGGTCAGGGATCAAGTTATTGAGAAATTTAAAGCAGGCTTAGTCTACAAAAAGATTTCCAAAGCCTTAAACATCTCATGGAGCACTGTTCAAGCGATCATTCAGAAATGGAAGGAGTATGGCACAACTGTACACCTACCAAGACAAGGCCATCCACGTAAACTCACAGGCCGAACAAGGAGAGCGCTGATCATAAATGCAGTCAAGAGGCCCATGATGACTCTGGACGAGCTGCAGAGATCTACAGCTCAGGTGGGAGACTCTGTCCATAGGACAACTATTAGTCATGCACTGTACAAAGTTGACCATTATGGAAGAGTGGCAAGAAGAAAGGCATTGTTAACAGAAAGCATAAGAAGTCCCGTTTGCAGTTTGCCACAAGCCATGTGGGGGACACAGCAACCATGTGGAAGAAGGTGCTCTGGTCAGATGAGACCAAAATGGAACTTTTTGGCCAAAATGCAAAACGCTATGTGTGGCGGAAAACTAACACTGCACATCACTCTGAACACACCATCCCCACTGTCAAATGTGGTGGCAGCATCATGCTCGGGGGGGTGCATCTCTTCAGCAAGGACAGGGAAGCTGGTCAGAGTTGATGGGAAGATGGATGGAGCCAAATACAGGGCAAACTTAAAAGAAAACCTCTTGAAAACTCTAGATGTGCAAAGCTGGTAGAGACATACCCTATAAGACTGGCAGCTGTAATGGCAGCAAAAGGTGGTTCTACAAAGTATTGACTCAGGGGGCTGAATAATTACGCACACCCCACTTTGCAGTTATTTATTTGTAAAAAAAATGTTTGGAATGATGTATGATTTTCGATCCACTTCTCACATGTACACCACTTTGTATTGGTCTTTCATGTGGAATTCCAACAAAATTGATGCATGTTTGTGGCAGTAATGTGACAAAATGTGAAAAACTTCAAGGGGGCCGAATACTTTTGCAAGCCACTGGATTTCCTGGATATAGAAACGCTTAAGGAATAAACCAGGGCTGTGGAGTCGGAGCAATTTTAGGGTACCTGGAGTCGGAGTCGGTTTTTCTGCAGGGGACTTAGAAGTATATTTCCATTTATTGATCGGGGGGATAACGGCAGGTGGCGGGAGCGCGCGTGATCGCGCGCCTCAGACAGTAGGAGCAACACAGTCTATCTGGACGGATATATCCATCCAAATAGACTTAAGTGGTTAAACTGTAATTAAAATAGAAAATATGATAAAATGTTTTATTTCTCAGATAATAGTCATTATAAATAATTCATATATACAGTAATAGCTCTGCCTAGTCCACAAAAATGAAATAAACGAATCAAAAATAGTTACTTGTGCTGCTTTGATAAAGCAGTCCCCATATTTTTAAAGTCAGATATACATATCTGATTGTGGCTGTATATATGATGTGTGCACAGGAATCTCTTATATATACTAAATAACATCTATGCTGTAAAAATAAAGCCTGATGCGTAGCTTTGTCACTAATAGAGATTGTCAAGGAGATGGAAATAATTCTGCGTTGATGCTGGTTTATGCAAATTTATGCACTCCCTCATGAAATCAATTTGATATGTTGTTAAAATTTGGTTTGATGACTACGAATTAAAGGGTACCTGAGACGAATGAAAAGAAAAATTTTATACATACTTGGTGCTTCCTCCAGCCCCATTCAGGCTAATCAGCTTCTAGCTGTCCTCCGCCACCTGGATCTTCTGCTATGAGTCCCGGAAATTCAGCCAGTCAGCGCAGTCCGGCCGCGTGACGTTCCCACAGCCAGGAGCATTCTGCACCTGCGCAATAGTGCTGCGCAGGTGTAGTATGCTCCTGGCAGCGGAGTGTGTGCATGTGCACTACGCCCGACTGGCTCACGTACCAGGAGGCGGGGGAGGAAAGCAAGGGGCTGAATGGCCTGAAAGGGGCTGGAGGAAGCCCCAGGTATGTATAAAACTTTAATTTCATCTGTCTCAGGTTTACTTTGTTACACAGTAGTACTATACTCTACATATGCACTCCCCACAGAGCTGCAGGGAATCCACTGAGAATGTTGTGCACATTGAACACAGAGGTGTTGTCTATCACCCATAAACCTAGTTCAGATTGTACATGAAGAATGTGTAATAGAGAAAGAATCGCCTCATTCTCCTTCAGAGTACCTGCACATCACTCTTACGTGTACCCATACTTGCATTGCCTAGAGTCTGATACATGTTCTTTGTTCCTGTCTGTACCTTCTACAAGTACTCTTGCCAAGGACTAGTTTTAAGGGAACCTTAACGCAAAAAAAAAAAATGAGTTTTACTTACCTGGGGCATCTACCAGCCCCCTGCAGCCATCCTGTGCCCTCACAGTCACTCATGGCTCCTCTGGTCCCCCGCTGCCAGCTAGTTTCGTTTTTGCCGACTGGAAGTCGGCCGGCCACCATGTGTACGTTTTTACGCATTCCTGCTGGTGCAGGAAGCTATTGCAGACACCAACAAGTACATGTTTACGCGTTACGGGTGTAATGCGTAAAATTTTAAGCAGGACACCCGTAACGCATACAGATGTACTTGTTGATGTCTGCAATAGCTTCCTGCACCAGCAGGAATGCGTGAAAACGTACGCATGGCGGGCGGCCGGCCGACTCCCAGTGGGCAAAAACCAAACTAGCTGGCAGCGGGGGACCAGAGGAGCCATGAGTGACTGCGAGGGCACAGGATGGCTGCCGGGGGCTGGTAGATGCCCCAGGTAAGTAAAACTCATTTTTATTTTTTTTTAGAGTTAAGGTTCCTTTTAGAGGGACACTTAAGCCAGGAAAAAAATGAGTTTTACTCACCTTGGGCTTCTACCAGCCCCCTGCAGCAGTCCTGTGCCCTCGCAGCCACTCACTAACCCTCTGGTCCCCCGCTGCCAGCGAGTTTCCTTTTTGCCGTCAGCATAGATGTGCGGCAACGCATATTTTTGTACGCGTTGCAGCCCGCAATAGCGCTAATTGCAGTCGGGAATGCGGAGGAAGCTACGCGTGGCCGGGCCTGACGGCAAAAATGAAACTAGCTGGCAGCGGGGGACCAGAGGATTAGTGAGTGGCTGCGAGGGCACAGGACTGCTGCATGGGGCTGGTAGAAGCCCCAGGTGAGTAAAACTCATTTTTTTTTTCTTGCTTAAGTGTCCCTTTAAGGGTTAGGCACCAGCGGAGGGGGGGGGGGGGGGTTAAGGGTTAGTTATCAGGCAGGGTGAAGGGTTTGGCATTGGTAAAGGAAGGGTTCAGGGTTGGGCATCAGTAGAAGGAGGGTTCTGTGTGAGAGCAAGGTTAGATTAGGTAATCTTACTAATATTATAAATGATCACGCAACAATGGCTGAACGGATTTGAAGGAAGTTTGGCACACACATAGTACATTACCTGGAATAACATATAGGATACTTTTTATTCCCATAACCAAAAAGGCAAAGACAAATACAAATTTCGCTGGGAAAATGTAAACTGCAGCCATTCTTACACGGTTAATGGCAGGGTTCTCAAACTTTGCACAGTTGGTCACTGGGTGACTGGGATTAAAATTCAGAAACGTGGATGAAGCCTACAAAAGCCAATTAAAATGCACCTATTGTTTTTTAAGGGGAATATTTAATTGCTGCCATTATTGCACTGTTAATGGCACAAGCCTCAAACCTGGTACAGTTGGTCATTGGGCGACTTTGGTTCAAATTCAGAAAAGGGTGTGGAGCCACAAACAGCCAATCAGATTTGTTTCATTTCAATGCAAAATGATGCTAAAGACCACAAAACTCACAAACTAGGTCATTCAGTAATTGTGTGTTAATGTAAGAAAAAGTGGGCAGTGTCAACACCAGCCAAATACATACCCGGGCAAGGCCGGTCCATCAACCAGTAGAAAAATATCAGTAAAGATTAACAATATATTACTATTGGAATTAAGTAGTAGAATATTAGCAAATTAATAAATATTCTACTAACTGCAATTCCCTGCACCCTCTTTTGCAGGCCCCTTTTTACATTCAGTATATGAATTCTCCCAAAGACAAAATGCTGGAAGTTGGCCATGACATTGCTAAGTCTAAAATGGTATACTGGTGCACTTAAAATTCCCAAACCTTGCAAAAGTTCATGTTTTCTTCTCTCGCTTCAACCCTTTCCTATAATCTTACCAGCTTATAAATGCCGTAAAGATCCCAGTATGTACAGTATACAGTTAGAGGACACCTGAGGTGAGAGGAATAAGAAGGCTGCCCTATTTACTTCCCTTTAAACAATACTAGTGTTACAAACCTGAATAGAGGAACTGAGATTGATCACAGTTTGCAGCAACACAGACACTGAGGCAGGGAAATACCGTGCAAAAGTATTTATTGAAAAATTGTGAATACAACAATACAATGCAAATTAAGTGCAACAACAGGCATACACACCATACAAAAAGAGCAATGTGCAAAACTCCAAAACCCAATCTATCTAACTATATACAGGATATATACACAGTATAAATATATACAACCAATTGTAGTATAAGGAGGCAGGCAGAAATCACGGTCAGAACATAACATAAATTCGGCAACATGAATCACAGTACAAAAGGAGCAGGCCGGAATCAAGGTCAGACAGAATATAGTTTCAGCAACGGTATAGCAGATACAAGATTACCAAGGGACCAGGAATGTCCAGATACTCAAGCTTGTGAGCACAAAGTTCTGTGACAGGTTGCTCCTTGCAGGGCTCATAGGCCCAGTGCACACCAACCGGATCCGCCAGCCGCATCCGCCTGTTAATCTGCGTGGCTAATGTATTTGAATGGGATGGTGCACACCGGCGGTTTGAGGTTTTTAGCAAACCGCAAACGTGCCTCCTTCTGATCCAAATCCGCTCGGTGTGCACTGCGCCAAATATCTGCACTCCGCACCCAAAACTGCTAGCGTTTTGTGGATTTGCTAGCGGTTTTGGTGTGCACTGGGCCTTATATAAGGAGGACACACCTGCTGCATGATTGAAATGCAAAGTCCATACTAGGGATGCTCTCACGAGTAAATCTGAGTGCCTAAGCACTCATTTAAGTCACAAATCTGAGTGCTTAGGAACTCAGATTTACTCTGAGAGCATCCCTAGTCCATACAGAGCAACCTTTGCAGTGGCAGAGCGGTTTCCAGACAGTATAGAGCCAGAAATCTATGTTCTTAAATTATAATAAATTATAAAATAGCAACCTTTTTTTCAGCTGCATGATGACAAATATAAAATATTTTACATTTATTGGAGGAATCCCTCCCTTACTTTCATATTGACGGAACAGAATCCGGCAAACTGGTGAAGTAGGTGGTGTCCAGCAAAGGAGGAATTGCTAATGGCTGCCACCTGTATAACCCTAGTTATGAAAAGAGAAGGGTGAAAAGCATGCACTGAAATGCTCATAGGCTTGAAGGAGTGTTTATTTATCTTTGTATGTTTCAGAGTGGTGCAACTAAATATTTTGAATTTAAAACATTTTTGGTTTGAGTCCGCTTTAACGTCCAGGGCACGCAAAGTCCCCAGAGCCACCTGCTGGTGGAGTAATGGAAGTTCATCAAAGTTCAAGTCAATGCTCCCACCAGAAGGCAGAAAGTGGCATGACCAGATTCCTAACAACTAGTTGCCTGACTGCCCTACAGATCCTCTGCCTCTAATACTTTTAGCCATAGACCCTGAACAAGCATGCAGATCAGATGTTTATGACTAAAGTCTGACAAGATTAGCTGCATGTCTGTTTCATGTGTGATCCAGACGCTAGTGATACCTGAAATATCAGCAAGATAGCCTGGTATAGTTTAAATTAAAGTGTACCAGAGATCGTGCACTGGCCATCATTTATACTTACCTGGAGCTTCATCCAGCTCCATGAGCACTGGGGCTTCCCTCGCTGTCCTCCTCGGGTCCCTCGTTGTGGCGATATGAATCCCAGTAATCCGGTCAGTCACCGCCAGTCATTGCCTTCGTGTGCACCCCTGCCATGCTCCCGTCCGCTGGAGTGTTTTGCGCAGGCGCAGAACGTTCCAGGGTATGGGAGCGCAACGAGGGGTGCGCGCGCAGATGAGCCCCACATGCGCAGAAGACAAAGACTGGCGGCGAATGACCAGATAACTGGGAGTCATAGCGCCAGAACGGGGGACCCGAGGAGGACGGCAAGGGAAGCCCTTAAGAATTTCAACTTTATGGGATACTTAAGTCAAAATAAAAAGCACTTGAACTTACTTGGGGCTTCTTATAGCCCCCTGGAGTCATCCTGTGCCCGTGCTGTCCCTCCGCGTCCTTCTAGTAAGCAACAGCGGCCCCCGCAAAGCTGGCCGGTCGTGGCCAGTCAGCCGGTACTCTGCATGCGTGGGCCCGAGCCGCACGCATCCTGTTCACACTCCCATTGCTGGGAGCATTCTGGGCATGCACAGTAACAATTTTGCATACTGTGCATGCACAGAACGCTGCTAGGGCGTGGCGAGGCACGTAGCTGGCGAGCTTTGCTGGAGTCACTGCTTCTTGATGGATCGACGTGCACTGATGGCGCAGGTACTTAATTACTCCGAGAGGCTGCAAGAAGCCCCGGGTAAGTAAAACTGCTTCTTGGTTTTTAACTTAACATTTCCCTTAAATGCATTATTTCTTTTACTTTAATCAAATGAATGTTATTCCAGAAACACACACCTGGATTTTTTTGGCAATGGTGTGTATATTAGTATAAAAAAGAGAGAAAATGATTAGATGAGATCATTACAATAAAACAACTATCTATAGTCAAATTTGGCCTGCAGAGCTATCGGATTTGGCCCTCAGGTGGTTTCCCCTCTTTGCTTTATGTTTGGCCCACTCTAGACCGCCAGGGAAGCTATATTGGAGTTTAAACCTTAGATCCCCAGGGAAACCATATGGGGGAGAGATACCAGAGAACATTTTAAGGAGGGCAAAGGTCACCCACTAGACACCTTGAAACTGTTTAGGGTGGGAGGGGGCAACTAGAGACAACAGGGAACTGTATAGGGGAGAGGGGGGGCACTAAACACCAGGGAACTGTATAGGGGAGAGAGGTGAGACACTAGACACCAGGGAACTGTATAAGGGAGAGAGGGAGGACACCAGGGAACTGTATAGAGGAAGAAGGAAGTCATTAGTCACCAGGTAACTTTATAAGGTAGGGAGGTGGCCACTAGCTATTGAAGTTGGCCCATGTCTTGGTGCCAGTGTTCAATTTCAGCCCACTATATTTGTTGAGTTTGACACCCCTGCTTTAGGAACACTGGCCCTTTAGTAGTCAGTGCCAAACAGTTGAATGCTGGGAGTTCTTTTTATCTATAATATATTCCTCCTCTTCCATTTATTTCCCTGCCTAGCTGCTTATCAGAAACACCCTCTGATCACTTGTGTTTACAAGCAAGGCTGAGGTGACTCAGCAATTGGAGGAGTAAATAAAAAAAGACAGTGCGGTTCCTAGTATACACCTCAGTGGGAGTGTCTGAAGACTCTGGGAGGAGGGCACCTAATGAATACACAATGAGCAACAGAAGGGAGGGGGGAGGGAAACAAGAGTCAGGGAGGATATGTCAGCACTAGCTTGGCAAAATAGTCACTGCCTAGAATAGGATTTTCTGCTTTTCCTTTATAAAATTCACAGGAATCATTACGTGGATTGCACAATACATCTGTTATGTAAGTAGAAGTAGTATTTATCTACTTATATATGTGTTTTTTATTTGTAGGTTAGCATGGGTGTCGCTTGTTCTTTAACTGTGATAAAAAAAAAAAAATTCACTTACCATGGGGAAGGGAACTTGCGCGTGACAGTAGCCACCATGGAGAGAGATGGTTGAAATGCTTTGCAGTTAATCCAGCATTGCACTTATACTTTTTTTATATATTAATTTCAGGTCTGCTTTAGTAAACAATAAAACATACTTTCAATACTCTTTTTTTTCTTCTTACCAATAGAAATAAAATAGTTTTTTTTCCAGTGGTATTTACATGAAAAATGTCCCAGTAAAATACAGATGGCGTTGGACTGCAGAGTGCCTCTATTTCACTGGGAAGGCATCCTGTAATTCTGTGTGTGGAATTGTCCATCTTCAGCTTCCCCCACTGCGCATTGTGAGCCACACGACTGTGGCAAGTAGTTAGAGGAACAAGAGACAAATAGAGATGGCCCGAACGGTTCGCACGCGAACTTATTCGCCCCCCCCCCCTTATAAAACGCAGGCAGCGTCAGCCATTTCACTCACTCGTGTGGCTGCAGTAAGTAGAGAAGGGAGAGAACCTGGCTGCTGACATAGGGAAAGCTTAGTTAGGCTCTTGTGTTAGGTTGCTCCTGCTTGTTGATACGTATTGCTAAAAACATACCTCATCCTCAATAGCTCTTTTGAGAGCTAATGTTGTTCTTGTGATCTATTTTTTTTTTTGTGTGTGTGTGTGTGCCACAGACACTTTTTTTTGCATATACAGCCCTGTCAGTCAGTCGCAGCTGCAGGTAGGAGCTTGGCCCCTTGGTAATTCCTACTGTGCCACTGCCAGGCCCAGCACATTTAGTGACTACCTGTGTGTGTGACAGCTGCACATTTGTAATACCAATCACTGCATACCCACCTGTTCAGTGCACCTACCTACCTATGTGAGCGCATGCAGTGTCACTGCACCTGTTCACGGTACCTGTGTGTGTGACAGCTGCACATTTGTAATACCAATCACTGCATACCCACCTGTGCAGTGCACCTACCTACCTACATGAGCGCACGCAGTGTTATATACCACCAGTCACTGCACCTGTTCACGGTATCTGTGTGTGTGACAGCTGCAAATTTGTAATACTAGTCATTGCATAATTGTTCACAGTACCTGTGTGACCGCACGCTGTGTAATATACCAGTCTGTGCATACCTGTTAACTGCATCTGTGTGAACACTGCACATTGTATTGTAATACCAGTCACTGCATACCTTTCACTGCACCTGTGTGACTGAACATTGTATTAGTCAAGTCAGTGCAGACCTTTCACTTCACCCCCCCCCTCCCCCCCCCTGATATGGACAAAACAACAGGCAGAGCCAGATCCTGAGGCAGGCCACCCAGCAGGTCTGTTCGAGGTTGTGCTGATGTGATTTCGTGCGGCCCTGGCCCAAAGTACAGTGCTCAGAAGAAGGCACGTCCCATTAACTCCCAAGATTGTCAGGACGTGGTTGACTATTTAACACAGAACACCTCATCTACCGCAGCCAACAACGCTACTACAAGCATCACATCCGCTGCATTTGACACTTCGCAGGAGTTATTTGGTGGGGAATTAACTGATTCACAGACATTATTGTTACAACAAGATGAAGACGCTAAGCAAGTTACACCACCTCATATGTCTGAGTTAGGCGACACTATGGACGTAACGTGTGAGGAGGAGGTTGATGAAGTACCTGCTGTTGGTGCAGTTTATGAGGTGTCTGATGCAAGCGAAGCTGGGGAGGATGATTATGATGATACGGATGCCACGTGGGATCCTAAGAGACAAGATGACCAAGGGGACAGTTCAGAGGGGGAGTCAGAGAGGAGTAGGAGGAGACGAGTTGCTAAAAGAAGCAGGGGGAGCTCGTCTTCAGAAACAGCTGGTGGCAGTGTCCGGCGCCATGTATCGCCACCTATGGACAGCCAGCCAACATGCCCTTCAACGTCAGCTGCTGATGCCACCATAGTGCCATCACCCCAGGGGGTCTCAGCGGTTTGGAAATTTTTTTGTGTGTCTGCCTTAGATCAGAGCAATGCCATCTGTTCTCTCTGCCGCCAAAAATTGAGATGTGAAAAGGCCAACAGCCGCGTAGGGACAACTGCCTTACGAAGGCACATGGAGAAAAGGCACAAACTGCAATGGGAAGAGCACTAGAGGACAAGCAGCACACAAAAGCAAAGCCACCCTCCTCTTCCTCCTTCAGGTGCATCATCTCCAGCCGCTTTCTCCCTTGCACCTTCACAATCACAGTCGCCCTCCTCCACTCCGCCCCTCACACCTTGAGCGGTTCCTGCTCCTCTGCACACAGCAGCAGCCAGGTGTCCGTGAGGGAAATCTTTGAGCGGAAGAAGCCCATGTCTGCCAGTCACCCCCTTGACCGGCGTCTGACAGCTGGCTTGGCGGAACTGTAAGCTCGCCCAGCTGTTACCATACCAGCTGGTGGACTCTGAGGCCTTCCAAAAATTTGTGGCCATTGGGACACCACAGTGGAAGATATCAGGCCGCAATTATTTCTCAAAAAAGGCGATACCCAAACTGTACCGTGAAGTTGAAAGGCAAGTGGTGTCATCTCTGGCACACAGTGTGGTGTCAAGGGTCCACCTGACCACGGATGCCTGGTCTGCCAAGCACGGTCAGGGCAGGTACATTACTTACACAGCCCATTGGGTCAACCTGGTGACCGCTGGCAAGCAGGGAGTACGTGGCTGTGCAGTGGACCTAGTTGTGACACCTCCACGGCTTGCAGGCAGGCCTGTTGCCACCTCCTCTCCTGCTACATCCTCTTCGCTGTCGTCCTCCTCCTCCTCCTTGGCTGAGAGGCAGTTCAACTCTACTGGTGCTGCAATCTCCTCTCCAGCTACACAGCCCCAGCTCTTGTGCTGCATGCCAGGTACGATGTTGTCACGCCATCTTAGACATGTCTTGCCTCAAAGCGGAGAGTCACACTTGAGCAGCTCTCCTGGCTGCTCTGAACAAACAGGTGGATCAGTGGCTGACCCCGCACCAACTGGAGATCAGCAACGTGGTGTGTGACAACGGCAGCAATCTCAATTTGGCTTTGAATTTGGGAAAGTTGACACATGTACCCTGCATGGCACATGTGCTGAATCTAATAATTCAGAGATTTGTGTCTAAGTACCCAGGCTTACCGGACGTCCTGAAGCAGTCCAGGAAGGTGTGTTGGCATTTCAGGCTGTCTTACACGGCCATGGCACGCTTTGACAATATTCAGCGAAGAAACAACTTGCCGGTGAGACGCTTGATTTGCGATAGCCCGACTCGCTGGAATTCAACGCTCCTGATGTTCAATTGCCTGCTACAACAGGAGAAAGCCGTCAAACAGTATCTCTGCAACTACAGTCAAAGGACATGCTCTGGGGAGATGGGGATGTTCTGGCTGAAGTACTGGACACTCATGCGAAATGCCTGCAGGCTCATGCGGCCATTTGAGGAGGTGACAAACCTGGTGAGTCGCAGTGAAGGCACCTTCAGCGACTTGATCCCATATGCTTTCTTCCTGGAGCGTGCCATGCGTAGAGTGGTGAATCAAGCTGTGGAGGAGCAGGGAACAGGAACAGGAGGAAGATTTGTGGGGTCAATTCTCATCAGAACCAGATGTTTCTTCAACATCTGCGGCAGCACAGAGGGGGGAGGAGGAGGAAGAGTCATGTGGGGAAGAGGAGTCAGATGAGGAAGGTGTTTTTTTAAGGAGGAGGCGGAAGAACAACTGCAGCAGGCGTCGCAGGTGGCTTGTGCTGCTCAACTTTCCCGTGGTATTGTTCATGGCTGGGGGGAGGAGGAGAACTTATCTGACATCACTGAGGAAGAGCAAGAGGAGATGGATAGTATGTCTGCATCCAACTTTGTGCAGATGGCATCTTTCATGCTGTCTAGCCTGTTGAGAGACCCCCGTATAAAAAAACTCAAGGAGAATGAGCTGTACTGGGTGGCCAAGCTACTAGACCCTCGGTATAGGTACAAAGTGGCGGAGATGTTTCCAAATCACCAGAAGGCAGAAAGGATGCAGCACTTGCAGAACAAGCTGGCAACTATGCTTTACACTGCGTTTAAGGGTGATGTCACAGCACAACGGAATAAAGGTGCCACTGCCAGTAATCCGCAAGCAAGGACAGGACGCTCTAGCGATCTCATGGTGATGTCGGATATGCGGACGTTCTTTAGTCCAACGTCTCGCCTTAGCCCTTCCAGATCCACCCTCCACTAACGCCTGGACTGGCAGGTAGCCAACTAACTGGCCTTAAGTGTGGATGTAGACACTGTGGGCAGCGATTAACCCTAGGACTACTGGGTGCGCAGGCTTGACCTGTGGCCAGAGCTGTCACAATTTGCCATCCAACTTCTGTCTTGCCCTGCCTCAAGCCTCCTGACAGAA
Source organism: Hyperolius riggenbachi (assembly GCF_040937935.1). Classification (NCBI taxonomy): domain Eukaryota; kingdom Metazoa; phylum Chordata; class Amphibia; order Anura; family Hyperoliidae; genus Hyperolius; species Hyperolius riggenbachi. The sequence goes on from NC_090646.1 coordinate 262,065,026, forward strand.
AGGACCTTCAGTGCAGCTGGAGGCATTGTCACTGAGAAGAGAAGTCGCCTAGGTCACAAAAGTGTTCAGTACCTCACCTTTATCAAAATGATTGAGGCATGGATCCAGGCTACTGTCCGCCCGAAGACTAAGTCAGTCCCCACACACAGTATCTCTGCCTACACGCCGTGTGACTGCCTGTCCCATGACTAAGTCGGTCCCCACACAGCACCTCTGCCTGCAGGCCGCTTGACTGCCTTCTCCGCCACCACCAACAGGGTCCAGGACTGTAGGCGGATTCCTGAATTTTTAAGGCCGCTATAATAATTTTTGTGGTGCGTGTACATGCCTGCCTAATTTTTCTGGCTGCACTGCTGCTGCAACAACAAAACAAAAGGCATGTACATGTGTCAATTCCCCTTCGTGATCATTACCTTGCTGCGGTGAAGGGGCTTGCGTATCACAATGAAGCAATGACCGACGGCTATATGAGTGTCTTGGGGGGGGGGGGGGGGGGGCACACCAAAGATAATAAGGTTGTTGCTTCATTTTGGACAGACCAAATTTCGATCAGCTGGACAGTCACTGTTCTGTCATTGGGCTACCTCAGCCCGGCGACCATATGGGCTGGAAAGCCGCCATCATCTGCACTCTCGTCATGGTGTGCACCAGTCCAGCACGGCGGTCACTACACACACTGCTGTTTGCGGTGCGTTAAAGCACTTTAGGCCTCCAATTTAGCATGCAATGTGATTTCTGCCCTTAAAACGCTGCTGTGCGTCAAATCCAGATTTTTCCTGGGGACTTTTGGCATGTATCCCACTCCTTCATGCAAAAACTCAGATGTTAGATAGAGATGGACCGAACGGTTCGCACGCGAACGGTTCCAGGCGAACTTTGGGTGGTTTGCCTTCGCAAGCGAAGGCGAACTTTCCCGAAAGTTCGGTTCGCCCCCATAATGCTCCATTAGGGTCAACTTTGACCCTCTACATCACAGTCAGCAGGCACATTGTAGTCAATCAGGCTACACTCAGTCCTGGAGCCACTCCCCCCTGTATATAAGACAGGGAGCCCCGGCCATTACACTCACTCGTGTGCCTGCTATAGTGAGAGAAGGGCAAGCTGCTGCAGACTGTTTCTCCTAGGGAAAGATTAGTTAGGCTCTTGGCTTGTTAGCTTGCTCCTGGCAGATTCTTATTGCTATAATAGCACCCCACAACAGCTTTTAAAAACTAATGTTCTCCTGATGTGGGTTTTTTTTTTTTGTGTGTTGCCCACTGACACTGCATTATAGAGCCCTATATGTTGCAGCTGGACCTTGGTTATTGCTATTAATGTGCCAGCCAGGCCCTGCCTACCTACCTATACTGGGACTCCTACCTATGCCTAGCTAACTACTGGGACACCTACCTATGCCTATATGCCTATACTGGGACACCTACCTATGCCTACCTACCTATACTGGGACACCTACCTATGCCTACCTAACTACTGGGGCACCTACTTACCTATACGGGGACACCTACCTGTGTCTACCTACCTACCTATACTAGGGCACCTACCTATGCCTACCTACCTATACTGGGACTCCTACCTATGCCTAGCTAACTACTGAGCACCTACCTATGCCTATCTACCTATACTGGGACACCTACCTAAGCCTACCTACCTATACTGGGGCACCTACCTATGCCTACCTACATACAAGAAGATAATAAGGTGGTTGCTTTATTGTTGACAGACCAAATTTGATCAGCTGGACAGTCACTGTTGTTCTATCATTGAGCTACCACAGCCCGGCGACCATATGGGCTTGAAAACTGCCACGGCCTGCACTCTCGCCATGGTGCGCACCAGTCCACTACACTACGGCCGTCACTACACAAACAGCTGTTTGCAGTGCGTTACACAGTGAGTTTGGTGTGTCAGTGTGAAGCAGTAAACTAATTACACTACCTGATTGATGTATATACATGCAAGATGTTTTAAAGCACTTTAGGCCTCCAATTTAGCATGCAATGTGATTTCTGCCCTTAAAACGCTGCTTTGCGTCAAATCCAGATTTTTTCCCCGGGACTTTTTGGCATGTATCCCACTTATCCATGCCCACCTCCAGGTGTTAGACCCCTTGAAACATCTTTTCCATCACTTTTGTGGCCAGCATAAGTGTTTCTAGTTTTCCAAGTTCGCCTCCCCATTGAAATCTATTGCGGTTCGCGAAAGTTTGCGCCAACTGAACCTTTCGCGGAAGTTCGCGAATCGAAAATCTGAGGTCGGCCCATCTCTAATGTTAGACCCCTTGAAACATCTTTTCCATCACTTTTGTGGCCAGCATAAATGTTTCTAGTTTTCGATTGAAGTCTATTGCGGTTCGCGATCGAGGTTCGCGAACCGAAAATCGGAGGTTTGAGCCATCTCTAGAGACAAACGCTTTCACTTCTACTCTACTGGCAACAAGTTAGTCGGAAATGCTCTTGCTCCTGCATCTGTCCACAAATGACAACTTGCATGTGCCCGAGCATTTTCCTGTGATTGGATGTTTGCCACTGCCAGTCACAGCAATGTGCATTTTCATTTGTGGACACTGCGAGTGATACTTCGGAAATACTTGTGTTTGTTGTCTCTCGCTTCTCTTACTATCTAGATGCCGTGGTCGCATGGCTTACAACTTGCAGTGTGTGGGGACAGCTCAAGATAAACTATTCCACACAATGCTTCACAGGGTGGTGTCCCCTGTGAAGGTGGGCTACTCTGCACCCTAAAATCATCAGTTATCAGTATCTATATGGGAAAAGATTTTTAAAGAGAATCTGTATTGTTAAAATCGCACAAAAGTAAACATACCAGTGCGTTAGGGGACATCTCCTATTACCCTCTGTCACAATTTCGCCGCTCCTCGACGCATTAAAAGTGGTTAAAAACAGTTTTAAAAAGTTTGTTTATAAACAAACAAAATGGCCACCAAAACAGGAAGTAGGTTGATGTACAGTATGTCCACACATAGAAAATACATTCATACACAAGCAGGCTGTATACACCCTTCCTTTTGAATCTCAAGAGATCATTTGTGAGTTTCTTTCCCCCTGCAGCTATCCACTGGAGTGTCAGGCTGTTTCTTCCTGCAGAGTTCAGACAGCTCTGCCTTTATGTAATTCCTCAGTATGTGAAAGCCCAGCCAGCTCAGAGGAGGATTTATCCAGCTTGTAAAAGATAAGAGAGAAGAGAGAAGCTGTCCTAATCTAAATAATGCACAGGCAGTGTGCAGAGAGGGGCCTGGAGGGGGGAGATGCATCACAGAACCACAACACTGAAGAACTTGGCAGCCTTCCAGACACAGGCTGACAAGTCTGACAAGAGAGAGATAAGTTGATTTATTACAGAGATGGTGATAGTAGAACATGCTGCAGTAAGCCAGAACACATTAGAATAGCTTTTGGAACTTGTAGGATGATAAAAAACAGGATGCAATTTTTGTTACGGAGTCTCTTTAAGGTTAAGACCACTGGAAAAATGTGCTTTATTACTGGGGTCCTAAGACAATAGGCGCCTTTCATAGTTGTCCTTTAAAGCCAGTGGCGTAGCTCAGGAGCTGTGGGCCCCGATGCAAGTTTTACAATGCCCCCCCCCCCAAGCACTCTATACATAGCAATTGATACGGCGCACCAAAACCTGCCAATGGCAACCACAGTGTCAGAGGTGCAAGAAGGGGATGGGAAACAGTTTGTTAATGATTACCACTATTAAAAGTATCTATAGAAGTGATTATTTTGAGCACCAGACCAATAGAGAGCTAATACTATAGTTAAGGGAGGGCCCTTTGGGGCCCCTCTGGCCCAAGGGCCCCGATGCGGTCGCAACCTCTGCAACCCCTATTGCTACGCCCCTGTTTAAAGCAGTGTTTTTCAACCAGTGTTCCGCGGCACACTAGTGTGCCGCGGAACGTTGCCTGGTGTGCCGTCCTCTTCTCCCCCTCCCGCCCGTCCACGTGGCCGCCGCTGTTATTGCCTTAGCAGCGGCCGCTCTCCCCTCTCCAGCGCATGTGTTTATTCTAGCAGCGTATCTCCGGCTGCTCTGTGTGATGCGGAAGGAGGCAGGGCTCGGTTACCATAGTAACGGCGATACATATCGCCGTTACAGGAAGCCGCTGCCCTGCTTCCTTCCGCATCACACAGAGCAGCCGGAGATACGCTGCTAGAATAAACACATGCGCCGGAGAGGGGAGAGCGGCAGCTGTTAAGGTAATAACAGCGGCGGCCACGGGGACGGGCGGGAGGGCACTATACTGGCTATACTGGGGCACTATACTAGCTATACTGGGGAACTATTCTGGCTATACTGGGGCACTATACTGGGGCACTATACTGGCTATACTGGGGCACTATACTAGCTATACTGGGGGGCTGTACTAGGGCACTATACTAGCTATACTGGGGGGCTATACTGGGGCACTATACTGGGGCACTATGCTGGCTATACTGGGGCACTATGCTGGCTATACTGGGGCACTATACTGGCTATACTGGGGCACTATACTGGGGCACTATTCTGGCTATACTGGGGCACTATACTGGCTATACTGGGGCACTATACTGGCTATACTGGGGCACTATACTAGCTATACTGGGGCAATATACTGGGGCACTATTCTGGCTATACTGGGGCACTATACTGGCTATACTGGGGCACTATACTGGCTATACTGGGGGGCTATACTGGGGCACTATACTGGGGCACTATTCTGGCTATACTGGGGCACTATACTGGCTATACTGGGGCACTATACTTGCTATACTGGGGGGCTATACTGGGGCACTATACTAGCTATACTGGGGGGCTATACTGGGGCACTATACTGGGGCACTATACTGGCTATACTGGGGCACTATACTGACTATACTGGGGCACTATACTGGCTATACTGGGGCACTATACTAGCTATACTGGGGCACTATTCTGGCTATACTGGGGCACTATACTGGGGCACTATACTAGCTATACTGGGGGGCTATACTGTGGCACTATACTGGGGCACTATACTAGCTATACTGGGGGGCTATACTGGGGCACTATGCTGGCTATACTGGGGCACTATACTAGCTATACTGGGGCACTATTCTGGCTACACTGGGGCACTATTCTGGCTATACTGGGGCACTATACTGGCTATACTGGAGCACTATACTGGGGCACTATACTAGCTATACTGAGGCAACTAAACTCCCTACACTGGGGCAACTATGCTAGCTATGCAGCCGCACCCCAGCCCCCCCCCCCCCCCCCCATAGCCTGCTGCGCACGGCACTGTCCACTAGGTCGCGCAAACAACCGGGGGTCGCGCAAACAACCGGGGGCCGCATCCCGACCCCCCCCCCCCCGCGCGCCGTTTCCCGGAGAAAAATTTGCTCAGACAGTGTTCCCCGGGCCGGAAAAGGTTGGGAACCACTGCTTTAAAGGATATCCGAGGTGACTGCCTTTAAAGAAAGTAATTACCTATTTAGATGCATGAACCTCATGGCACGCAGTCTGCATTCTCCCTTTCCCCCTGTTTCCCTTCAAGAGCTTGCAAAAGTGTCCTGACCAGGCCCTTATTTGGCAGCCTTGACCCAAAAGCAGAAGTCCGCAATCGCCGCCATGCCTGCACTGTTTGCATGACTGCACAAGTCGAAGGCCCTCTGACACAGTGTCCTTGCTCCCAGACTTCCAGGAGCAAGAACGCGGGGGCAGAGGGCTTCTGACCTACACAAGTGCACGCACGGCCATGCAAACTGTGCAGGCACAGCAGCGATTGCAGATTTCTGCTTCCGGTTCAAGGCTGCTGACCCAGGGGAGGGTCTCTGGGCTGGACACTTTTACAAGCTCTTTGAGACAAATGGGGAAAAGATTGACACAGACCACGTCCCAGGAGGTTAATTCATTGAAATAAGTAATTACTTTTTTTTTTAAAGGCAGTCGCCTCGAATATCTTTTAAAGTGGAACTCCAGTATGCATCACAAAGTCAGCGTACATTGAGCCCCATGGGTGACTTTCAAGAAGACACGGCAAAGGTTTATAACTTTATAGGAGATGAGGACCATATCAGTTTTGACATTTTAGCTATGCCTATGTCCCTATTTAATCAATAATTATACAAGATATTTCATTTTTTAATATAGGGATAACTAGTCTTTCTTTGGGAGGTATTTTCCCCTAAGAATAATTTTATATTCTATACTTTTAAAGCAAAAAGAAGAAAAAAAATATTTCACCCATTATAGGCCCTAATTCACCAAACAGGCAGCATGTCAATTTTTCCGGTACTAAGGCTGGGGAAGCACCACCATTAACACCACGTGCATTACCGGGGTTAAGCGAGCATTATCGCAATAACACGTGTGGCGCTAATAGATTGACTGTTGGTGCTCCTCCTCAAACATTAGTATGGGTAAAATTGCCATGGCATGGCACTCTTATCACAGTTTGGTGAATCAGGGCCATATTTTTAAGATAAATGCTCTTTCCTGGTGTTTAGTGGTCCCCCACAGTTTTCATAATTGTCCTGTTTTCTGAAGGTCCCCATCACCTTCCCTGGGGTCCAGTGGCTCTACCCCCAAATGCACAGATCAGCAATAGTAAGCAAAGTTGGAGTAAGTATGACTTACCTTCCCTAATTCCAGTGACGAGACAACTACTGGTATACAGTGGGATGCGAACATTTGGGCAACCTTGTTAATCAGCATGATTTTCCTGTATAAATCGTTGGTTGTTACGATAAAAATTGTCAGTTAAATATATCATATCAGAGACACACACAGTGATATTTGAGAAGTGAAATGAAGTTTATTGGATTTACAGAAAGTGCGCAATAATTGTTCAAACAAAATTAGGCAGGTGCATAAATTTGGGCACCACAAAAAAGAAATGGAATCAATAATTAGTAGATCCTCCTTTTGCAGAAATTACAGCCTCTAAACGCTTCCTGTAGGTTCAATGAGAGTCTGGATTCTGGTTGAAGGTATTTTGGACTATTCCATTCCATGCTCGGAAGCCATCAAACCTGAATGAACTAGAGATGTTTTGTGAAGAGGAATGGTCTAAAATATGGGGGGGTCCCTGTCACTACCTGAACTGGTACTTCTTCCTCTCCCCCTTTTGCCCCCCACTGGAAAATTTTCTGCTGACGCCCATGCTTGCCTCTCCACCAGGCACTGCCTACACCAGAAATCTAAGCTGTAATAGGAATATTAAAGCCCTAGCAAAATCATCTTTCTATCTCCACTCAAGGCTCCCCATTGTTTAATTGACTGGACCAATGAGAATTCTCCCTGAGAAGGATTCCCTTTGGTCAAATCAAATGACTAATTGAGAGCCCTGTACACAGATTCATAAATGCTTTATTCTAGGGCTCCATATACTGTCCTCTCCTATTGAGGCTATACAAGGAACCCTGGTAAAAACAATTTGCTGTTGGGATTTGCCATTGGTCTATGCACTCACTGGCCAATGGGATTCCTTCCTGCTGAGGAATTACTGATGTTAAAAGTCTCTCCGGTACTTATCCGTTAGCCGGGCGCATCCGGCAGGTGGCGCTGTTGTAGCGAATTTCGATGCGCTGGGTTGTATCTAATTCCATTCATACTTCAACGTAGTACTGTGTGAATGGAAGCGCCGCAGGTGGCGCTAATTACATTGATACGTTGATAACAATACAGTGTTAATGGCAAGGAATACATTGTATTTGAAGTGGCTGGCACTTTTACATGGAATTCAAATGAAGGCGGCGGCAATGTAACAGATGAAGCCGCCGCCTTCGTCTGTTCTTCTTCTTCTTCTCCCCCTTTGCCCTCCTCTCGCTTCTACAATGCTGGCAGCCTGCGGGGACATGCGTCTCCCCCCAGAGTCGTTCGTCGCGGCAGGGAATCCTGCTTGTTTCCTTGCGACGAACGACTGTGGGGGGGACAGGCGTGTCCCCCCCCCCAGCTGGCAGGGTTGTATAGTTGAGAGAGGGCAAAGGGGGAGAAGAACAGACAAAGGCGGCGGCTTCATCTGTTACATTGCCGCCGCCTTCATTTGAATTCCATTAAGTGCCAGTGCCGGCCACTTCAAATACAATATATTCCTTGCCATTAACACTGTATTGTTATCAACGTATCAATGTAATTAGCGCCACCTGCGGCGCTTCCATTCACACAGTACTACATTAACTAAGTATGAATGGAATTAGATACAACCCAGCGCATTGAAATTCGATACAACAGCGCCACCTGCCGGATGCGCCCGCCTAACGGATAAGTACCGTCTCTCCACCACATCAAAAACAATTGAATCAGATGGAAAGAAAAAAGCCCAAATGTGTTCTCTATTGCAATTCTGGTAGCACTAATATTTGCCTTGCAGTGCAGTATTAATTGTATCATGGGATTTGTAAATCACCAGCCCTTAATGCTATTACTGGAATTGCATCAGGCTCTCTGCCTGCATTTCCTATGCAACCTTGCTGAAAAATGTTAGTATGCAGTGTGATGAATCTATGCCATCTACTGGTGAGATAGGAAACTACTTGTCTTTTGCAGGAAACTGAAGTGATTTAAAATATATTCATATCCACATTAATTTTATTAATTACCGTAATACCTAACACATTCATTTTTGTTATTTTCTGATCACAAATACCTTAAGTTCTACTGTTCAAGCACTAACTTGTGACCTATTTTATCTTTGTTTTACAGGCAGCAATTTAAAAAAAATATATATTGCTAAAAGGAAAGTTAATATACAAAGATTCTTACAATCTTTGCTTTCATATTTGTATATAAAACTATTACACACAAGCTGTGAAAAAATAAATATTACATGAAGATAAACAAGTTAGTTATAGGAACACTCTTACAATGGGAAGGTAATACAATACACAAATACAAAAATAAATTTGAACAAAAATCCGAAAGTTCTTGTTTGATCTCATTGTTATTAAACATCTTCTGTATTCATTCCAGCAGTTGTTTAACCACTGAGGGGTTTTTCCCCTTAAAATGTACCAGAGCTGTAATAAAAGCAAGACTCAATACTTACCCGGGGCTTCCTCCAGCCCCATAAGCACGCGCATGAGCAGAAGGCCACAACAGATGCAACTGAGCCCGTTACCGGGGCTGATCGTGGCTGAACGGCAGACCAAGGAAGGACAGCGAGGGACTCACACGTGTTTATGGGGCTGGAGGAAGCCCTGGGTAAGTATTGAGTTTTGCTTTTATTACACCTCAGGTTTACTTTAAAGTGGACCTGATTCTTGCACAAAACAGAAGGAAAACATAGAGAAATGCACCCTGTATGCATTTAGAGAGTTTAGCCTGTCTAATTCCCCCTTATCTGTGTCTAATCACAAATTGTAATTTAATCCTCTCCTGGGTCACCTGACTGCCATGGCAGATAAGCTCATTTGAAAGCACAGGATGTTAACAATATGTCTGCTTCCATAAATCAGGAAGTAGACACACTGCAGATTAATTTTAGGATTTGTATCGGCTGTAACATAGAAATGTTTTTTCTTTAAAGGTTATTATGCTGTTGCATATCTTTTAGAGTAGAAAGGACGTTCTGAGTTCAGGTCCGCGATAAAGAGACACTTAAGCCCCCCAAAAAAATCAGTTTTACTCACCTGGTTCTTCTACCAGCCCCCTGCAGTTGTCCAGTGCCCTCGCAGTCACGATCGGATCCACCTGTCCCCCACCACCAGCAACTTTCGGTTTCCCAACAGGCCTGGCCACGCCTAGCCTTCTACGCGTTCCCATCCGCAATAGTATCCTGCACCTGAGTTTAGACAAATGATTGAAATCGGACTGGATGTACCGGAAACGATTTATCTAGACATGTATCTGCAAATAAATCTCATTGTGTACTCCCAGCATAAAGTTTTGTACGCATCTAAAGGCTAGCAACACGTCTTTCCAGCCTCTGCTCTGCAATGTCGCTCAAGGCATTGGGTCCCAGCAGTGAATGGAAAGTGACCACAAGGCAGGTGCTACAATTAATTTATTTATGGATTTTGTTTTCAACATTTAAACATCACTGTCACAAAAAAAAAAAAAAAAAAATTGGAAAATTTAAAATTAGATATACAGTACATTTGTCCCATAGAAAATATACTAGAAATTCCTTTTTTTCTATGTCACCATCGCTCACAATAACTACTAAAAATCTGACTGTTTGGCCTTGTCTGTCTCATTATGGGGGATTTGCAGGGTTTTCTTTATTATTATTATTAATAATAATAATCATTTATAAAGTGCCAACAAATTGTACGACGTAAGAAACAAACATGTGGTACAAATCAATACAGAATGGTATATACACCAATACACAAAATTCATAATTGGTACAGAAAACATCATTGGTAATTACAGTGACAAAAATAACATGGTTAGTAAAATGTATATGTATTATTTTCAAAAGCAATTACTGCGTGGCAGTTTCTCAGTCACCTGCTAAAATAGTGAGCAATCAGTAAAGCCTAGGACACACTTTCAATTATGATTGGCCAATCACTGACCAATTTTACCATCTCCACGTAGTATGAGAGTCTACAGATATTGAATACTATGAGCAGATTGTGTAGATAAGCTCTTATACTAGATGTAGTTGGTAAAATTGGTCATAGATTGGTCAATCATAATGTGTGGACCAGGCTTAAGGGCTGCTTCACATTGGAGCTGACTGTGATGCGCTAGCTGATCTGCAAAGCTTAAAGAGAACCTAAACTGAGAAGGATATGGATTTTTCCTTTTAAAATAATGACAGTTGCCTGACTCTCCTGCTGATCCTGTGTGTCTATGGGCTTGTTCACACTTGAGCGGGAATCGCACAATTCCTGCTTACTACAAACCGCTAGCGTTTTTAAAAAAACGCTAGCCATTTAATCCTATGGCAGTGTTCTCACTGCCGCGATCGCAGCATTTTGCGGTTAGCGTTAACCGCAAACGCATTACATGCAGCTTTTTGCCGGCGATTCCTGAGTGATTGTGATTAGCATGTATAGAACCACTAATCGCGATCGCTCCCAAAACACTACAGTTTCCAGTGGGTTCTTTTCCGTTAGCCGGGCGCATCCTCTAGGTGGCGATAGAACTTCAGCAGAGTTACATCTTTCCCTACTATCTGACGGCCTGAAGGGGGAATAGTAATTATCGCCACCTAGAGGATGCGCCCGGCTAACGTAAAAGTACTGTCCAGTGATTTTTCCGCGTTAATTGTGGAAAAATCACTCCCGCAAAACGCTAGCGGTTATCGCTAGCATTTTGTGATTTTAGATGTGAACAAGGCCTTATACTTTTTGCCACAGCCTCTCAACAAGCATGCAGATCAGGTGCTCTGACTGGATTAGCTGCATGCTTTTTCCAGGTGTGTGATTCAGCCACTATTGCAGCCAAAGAGATCAGAAGGACTGACTGACAAGCAACTGGTATTGCTTAAAACGAAACATCCATATCCCTATCCTTTAAGTCCAGTGTCAACCTATGAAGGTGTTTCCACAGCAGCATTGTGATTTATTTAAAACGCAATCTTGCTGCATGTAGCATTTTTCTGAGTTATTTAGAAAATTGTACATTCCTTAAAAAATCACTCTGAAAATAGCATTTGCACAATCGCTAAGCACTTACCGATTGTGATTGCATTTTGCCCTTTGAACTACAGTGGTTTGCAAAAGTATTCGGCCCCCTTGAAGTTTTCCACATTTTGTCATATTACTGCCACAAACGTGAATCAATGTTATTGGAATTCCACGTGAAAGATCAATACAAAGTGGTGTACACGTGAGAAGTGGAACGAAAATCATACATGATTCCAAACATTTTTTTTTTAATATAACTGCAAACTAGGGTGTGAGTAATTATTCAGCCCTTTTGCTGCAATTACAGCTGCTAGTCTTTTAGGGTATGTCTCTACCAGCTTTGCACATCTAGAGACTGAAATCCTTGCCCATTCTTCTTTGCAAAACAGCTCCAGCTCAGTCAGATTAGATGGACAGCGTTTGTAAACAGCAGTTTTCAGATCTTGCCACAGATTCTCGATTGGATTTAGATCTGGACTTTGGCTGGGCCTTTCTAATGCATAGATATGTTTTGTTTTAAACCATTCCATTGTTGCCCTGGCTTTATGTTAGGGTCGTTGTCCTGCTGGAAGGTGAACCTCCGCCCCAGTCTCAAGTCTTTTGCAGACTCCAAGAGGTTTTCTTCCAAGATTGCCCTGTATTTGGCCCCATCCATCTTCCCATCAACTCTGACCAGCTTCCCTGTCCCTGCTGAAGAGAAGCATCCCCAGAGCATGATGCTGCCACCACCATATTTGACAGTGGGGATGGTGATAGCTCGGTCCCTTCTGAGATGGCTGCAAGATCACTCTAAAGAGGAACTCCAGTGAAAATAATTTAATATAAAAAGGTGCTTAATTTTTACAATAATTATGTATACATGATTTAGTCACAGTTTGCTCATTGTAAAATCTTTCCTCTCCCAGATTCACATTCTGACATGTATTACATGGTGACATTGTTACTGTGGGCAGATTATGTAGCTGTTCTGGCTTTAACAGACAGCTATAAACAGCCATTTCCTGTGTGTGTCATTGTTACATTGTGGCAGTTTGCCCAGAGTACCGTACGGTACCAGAGCCTCTTGTGGGAGGGGTTTCAGCACAAAATCAGTCATACAGCGCCCCCTGATGGTCTGTTTGTGAAAATCATTATATTTTTCATGTAAAAGGGGGTATCAGCTACTGATTGGGATAAAGTTCAATTCTTGGTCGGAGTTTCTCTTTAATGACACCTACAATGGTAAAATATTTTAGAATGGTCAGGAATTCTTCCTTTTCAGTTTTCATTCCATATTTATATAATTATGGTTTTGCATAAGAGCATTTTTGCTTTAAGATACACCTGTGCACACTTAACATTTACTCCAAAACATGATGAATCAGTTAAAATTATCTGTTCATTTTCATGTAGAAGATGAAGATTTTTTTTGTGCATGTCATTACAATGCAGGTGTATGAATTGTTTAACATTGCTGTTGTTTGAATACTTATAAATGTTATTTAGTTTACTGATACTGACATAACAGTGGGATGCAAATGTTTGGGCAACCTTTGTTAACTGTCATTAAATTGTTGGTTGTTACAATAAAAAATGTCAGTTAAATATATCATATAGGAGACACACACAGTAATATTTGAGAAGTGAAATGAAGTTTATTGGATTTACAGAAAGTGTGCAATAATTGTTTAAACAAAATTATGCAGGTGCATACTACATGCACCACACAAAAGAAATGAAATCAATATTTAGAAGATCCTCCTTTTGCAGAAATTACAGCCTCTAAGCACTTCCTGTAGGTTCCAATGAGAGTCTGGATTCTGGTTGAAGGGATTTTGGACCATTCCTCTTTACAAAACATCTCTAGTTCATTCAGGTTTGATGGCTTCCGAGCATGGACAGTTCTCTTTAACTCACACCACAGATTTTCAATTACATTCAGGTCTGGGGACTGCGATGGCCATTCCAGAACTTGTACTTGTTCCTCTGCATGAATGCCTTAGTGGATTTTGAACAGTGTTTAGGGTTGTTGTCTTGTTGAAAGATCCAACCCCGGTGCAGCTTCAGCTTTGTCACTGATTCCTGGACATTGGTCTCCAGAATCTGCTAATACTGACTGGAATCCATGCGTCCCTCAATTTTGACAAGATTTCCAGTTCCTGCACTGGCCACACAGCCCCACAGCATTATGGAATTACCATCATATTTTACTGTAGGTAGAAGGTGGTTTTCTTGGAATGCTGTGTTGTTTTTCCTCTATGCATAACGCCCCTTGTTGTGCCCAAATAACTCAATTTTAGTTTCAGCAGTCCACAGCACCTTATTCCAAAATTAAACTGGCTTGTCCAAATGTGCTTTAGCATTCCTCAAGCCGCTCTGTTTGTGCTGTGGGCGGAGAAAAGGCTTCCTCTGCATCACTCTCACATACAGCATTTCCGTGTGTAAAGTGCGGCGAATGGTTGAACGATGCACAGTTAATCCATCTGCAGCAAGATGATGTTGTAGGTCTTTGGTGCTGGTCTGTGGGTTGACTCTGACTGTTCTCACCATTCGTCGCTTCTGTTTATCTGAAATTTTTCTTGGTCTGCCACTTTGAGCCTTAACTTGAACTGAGCCTGTGGTCTTCCATTTCCTCAATATGTTCTTAACTGTGGAAATAGACAGCTGAAATCTCAGAGACAGCTTTCTGTATTCTTCCCCTAAACCATGTTCGTTATCTTTGTCTTCAGGTCATTTAAGAGTTGTTTTGAGACCCCCATGTTGCTACTCTTCAGAGAAAATTAAAAGCGGAGGGAACCTTACAATTGACCCCCTTAAATACTCTTTCTCATAATTGTCTTCACCTGTGTATGTAGGTCAGGGGTCAGAAGTTTCTCTTGTACCAGTGTGCCCAGATGTGCTCTGTGCGCCAGAATACCCAAGTGTGTCTTGTGTGTCAGATGCTTCCTTAGTGGTGATATGTTCTGATTTTGCCAGTCTGCCTGCATGCCCAGAGATGGTTCTGGTCCCTGAAAGCCCTGATCTCGATGTTTGTCCTTGTAACCCTGACTCTGGAATTGCCCTAGGTTCCATAAGGGTCCTTGATAGTTCTCCATGTGAGCCTAAAGGGTGTTCTAACCTCTTAGGACCTCTATGGAGCTTCAAAGTGTTCTGGGAGATTTCTGAGGAAACTTGTCCTGGTGCCTTGGACTGGTTTGACAGTGGGTACTGTGTTGGAAAGGACAATTCCGGTGGGCATTGCATTAAAAGGTTTGGCATTTTTGGACAGTCCCTGGAAGGTGGTGGGGATCGCTCAGAGAGTTTCAGGGTTTTTTTTCCCTGAAAATCACAGTTCTGATGGGTATCACACTGGGGCTTGTAGTACTGATGGGCATGGTTCCGGAGGTTCTGGTTCCGATTGGTTCAGTCTTGGTGTGCCTGATTCTGGAATTTGGTCTTGTCGGGCTGTTCCGACCTTCATGAGTTATCAGTCAGATCAGCTTGCTGGTCTTTCTACATCTGATTTTCTGGTTTGGGTAGTTCAGGAGAATTATGCCAGTTTCTATAGGTGTCTGGAAGCTGCCTTTAACCTCCCTGGCGTTCAATCTCCCAGGGATTTCTGTGCAAAAAGTGGTACAATTAATTTTCTTGAATTTTTCTCCTGCAACTTACCAAAATGTGTTAATTAGAGGTATATATATATATAGGTATATATAATTAGAGGTTTATATATATATATATATATATATATATATTACTAATAAAAGTGTCAGGCACTAAATGATAGTAAAAAATAAATTCACTTTAATAATTACAAACAGAAAAATCCATCTCCAATACGATGCAGAAAAAGAGATCAAAATATAATGCAGAAAGAAAAAATACTTGTCTTTTTACACAGTGTTATACAGTGTTCAGAACACCTCTCTTGTGTGGTACTCTTTGAAGCAGGGCACCACACACAGTGCCACATCACAGTCCAAGCAATAGTACCGGGTCTCTCTACGGACTTTTTTACCCTCCTCACCAGTGTTTGAAGAGCACACCACACACCTTCTAGAAGGATGTTGCTTCTTTGCAGTCGATGGCAGCAGCTCTGGAAAATGGCCCCCAGTGAGTCGTGCCGGGTTCTTGACATAGGACGCCCTCCATCCCACTCTACTTGCCTGTGGTGGGGGGTATTTCAGGAATATTGCCTCACAGATTTGCCACACGAAGTCATGGTGTGGCATAGTTCAGTCACACCGTTTTTTATAGCGAACAAAAGAGTTCCACAGGCACTGTTCAAGAAGGTGACGTAAATTTTTTTTATAATATTTTTTCTGCTGCTTACGGATCACAGGATAGAATGTAAGTACCTGGTCAGCTCGGTCCACCCCCCCCCCCCCCTTGGTGTGGTTGTAGTCCAGCACTACCTGTAGTTTCTGGACCTCCTTTCCACCTCTCGTCGTTGTGAGGACTGTGGCAGCATTGTGTTACTGTGCTTGATACTGAAATTGGACATGATCAGCTGGTACAGCTCCCAAATCTTTTTTAGCTTGGGTGCAGGGTGGGTGGCCTCATCAAACTCCTCATTGTTGCTGAAGTGCAAGAATTTCATGATGAGGTAGAAGCGGTACTCCGGAATCACAGACCCAAAGAACGGTGTGGCCAGGATTCGATTTGTGGTCCAGTACCACTTCTGGAGCAGCTTCCCCACCACTCCTTGGAGGATAATGAGGCCCAGGAACAGCCAGATATCCTCGCTGGTGACAGGTTCCCATTTCCTGGTCCTGGAGAACCTGCTAAAAGGGTTTAGATATAATTGGGAGTGTTGAGCTTTTACAAAGGAGAAAAGCGAAAAACCACAAGTCCTTTTTTGGGGGTCATCCACTTCACCCCTTCACAAGCTTGAATTATATAAAAAGTATTCTGAAAAAATTCATACAAAATCTTTCAAGTACAAAAAATATCAAAAGATTTTATTGACACAAATTTCCAAAAAATTCCATTAAAATTCTCTGTGAGAAATTCCTTGCAGATGCTTCAAATGCGAGATCTGCAACACAGACATGTACTTCACTCATAAATTTAATGCAATATAGAAAGGCAACGACACGCTCGTTTCGGGCCCAGCAGGACCCTTCATCAGGCCGAGTTGCAGAAAGTATTGTCTATAGAAAAAACACATAACAATTACATATAAATAATGTTACTGTATAGGTCACTATCCACCACCTCACAGAGAGAAGAAAATCCAAAGAGTGATAAAAAGACACAGTGTGTACACTGAAATCCATATACATGATTTCAACACTTGTCTGAGAGAAAGGTGTCAAGAAAAAGAACACGTGAGAACATGAGAAAGAGGCAGTGTATGGACCTGGCGTATCAAGGACCGTGCGGACTAGTAAATATCAGTCCGCAAAGACGCCTAGAGTCCAAAGGCCAAGAAGCACATAGCGGAGTATAACATGGCAACAAAGCCCCAAAAGGTCTATAAATATCGACCTTGTTGTTGCCATAAGAACAAGAAGAGAATAGAGATTACAAGTTTTGAATATGTTACTACAAACCTGTTAACCCTGTATGCGGTGCACGGTCGAAACACCAAAAAAGGAAAAGCAAGGAAACATCTGAGCCAACCAGATGTAATTTACACCTTAAAAGGAGGCACAAAGTAACATAAGAAAATTTCAGGCAGCCAGGAATGGAAAGATCCCTAGCTAACCGCTCCAGAACGACACAATATAACACAAACCTATTGTCACAGCCCTTAGCTCAAACTATAGGCAAACATGCAGGGATCAATATGACATTAGGAAAAAATAGAGCAGGTTAGCATCAGGGCCTTCTATATAACCACCCCCAATGATAGCTACAAACCATCCTACCAACTGCTATTAACATGTCCAAACCTCAATATTATCAGATGAGCATAGACAGCACCATCACAAATAAGGCGACACATGTCCTAAGGAATACAAGGACAATCGCTAATACTTACAACCCCAATGGCCGTCCTGGTATCAAGAAGATCCGTCATGCTGCAAACATGGAAGTGTATGGGATAATGGCTGCTAAGGGTTTAAATATCGAGCCCTGGCGTCCACAGATCGTCAAAGCGCATGTCTGTGGGCGGGGAATGGGGAGGAGGCAAGCCAAAGGCATCTACGAGTGGCTGCGTCCAGTATCCACTCATAGTGGTGCTGGAACGCAAGCCAGGAAGGCCGGATCTGACGTCAGCCCAAGTCGGAAGTGATGCAAACAGCATCACTCCGACATTAAGCGGACTGTGACACGTACCATGGGCAGGACAAAGGGGCAGCTGCGTCCAGCGTCAACACGTGGTGGCGCTGGGACGCAACAGTAAAAGAGCCTCAGATGCAGCCACGGCCAAGCGGCAAGACGCCTGCGCGCCACACTGGAGCGCAAGCAGGAAGCGTCCCAATACCCCTCCCACTT
The DNA here is from genome assembly GCF_040937935.1 of Hyperolius riggenbachi. Taxonomy (NCBI): domain Eukaryota; kingdom Metazoa; phylum Chordata; class Amphibia; order Anura; family Hyperoliidae; genus Hyperolius; species Hyperolius riggenbachi. Next base: position 262,082,989 of record NC_090646.1, read on the forward strand.
ATAAAGCCTCATACTGAGCCATCCAAATCTCAGGCCGTACGCACATGATCAGTGGCCCCTAACCAGAGTAAAATTATATTCATAACTATAAGGTTATAGGGAAGACGTCTTTATAGATTAAATAAGCCATGTAATAGCCAACATAATCCCCAAACTCAAAACTAAAAAACAGACTCACATGTTTAGCTACAGATCTCCAGAACCTGGCATGCCACCAAAAATGTACCTTATTGAGATTTCCACCGTGCACAGCAATTAATCAGGGTCCCCAGGGAATGCAGCAAACGCGGTATGAGATCTAAGGAAAAAGGAGAGGGAGAAAAGTAAAGAGAAGCAAAAGACAACAGTAATCATATCTTATGGTAAACTGAATAATGATAAAGAGTCACTGCGGCCTGTATTCCGCATTCATGCCCAAAGGGGCTAGTGTTTGAAGAGTCTTGATCCAGCGGGCCTCCCTATGTAGTAGGCTAGCCTCCCTGTCACCACCCCTTCTTAGAGGGGTGACAATTTCCAATACAAAAAAGCGAAGCTGGTTCGCTGCATGGCCCATCTGCACAAAGTGACTAGCAACTGGTGAGTCAATCTCAGAGGCTACTTGATGCCGACGATATGCTACATTTATTTTGGATCTGTGTTCTATGATCCTATCCTTGATGGCTCTCGTGGTCTCACCCACATAGAGTTTACCACACGGGCATTTAATCGCGTAAACAACAAAGGAGGTCTCACATGTGGCATAATGTGTAAATTTAATTTGGTGGCCTCGCATAGGATGACTAAAGCCTCCACCCTTAAACACCAACTGGCAGCAAGAGCAGTTCAAACAGGGAAACGTCCCCCTTCTAGTTGGTGCCAGGGTGGTTTGTAAACTCCTCTTACTAGAGCCCAAATCTGCTTTGACCAGATGGTCTCTTACTGATTGTGCTCGCTTATAGGCAATCATAGGTGGCAATCCGAAAGCCGGTACTTCAGACCTCCTAGATTTCAAAATTGGCCAATGCCTCCTAACAATAGCAGATATACGTGGAGAAATTGTGTTAAATGACGTGGACAGGATTAGTCGATTACTCTCGTCACCATTTTTCCCTTCACGGGTTCGTAATAGATCAGATCTCTCACAGGTGCGGATCTGTCTTTTCGTGCGCTCGACCAAATTCCTTGGGTAGTGTCTCTCAAGGAATTTATCGGCCATATTTGACATTCGTTGATCGCATGTTTCCTCGTCGGTTACAATGCGTCGAACGCGCATAAACTGCGATTTGGGCAGCGATTCGCGCAAACTCCTCGGGTGAAAACTTCTAAAGTCTAATAAAGTATTGCGATCCGTTGGTTTTGTATATAAATCAAAGGATAGCAACCGCCCCATCCTGCACACGTCAACATCCAAAAATGCTATTTTGTGGGTCTCAATGTTGCATGTGAACCTCAATGAAGGATATGCCTCCTGGAGTTCACTATAGAAAGCATGAAAAGAAGACAGTGGTCCTGACCAAATCAAAAAAATGCCATCGATATATCGACGCCAAATACAGGCGTGATCTCTAAAAAGAGCATTTCTATAGACCCAATCTTCCTCAAACTTCTCCACAAAAATATTAGCATACACTGGTGCAACATTGGAACCCATAGAGGATCCTCTCATTTGTAAGTAAAATGTATCCTGAAAAAGAAAAAAATTCCTTTCTAATACTAGTTCCAAGAGGGTCATGATGAAATCTATCTGCAGATTTTGTACAGTTGCGTCAGCCAGCAAACAGGCCTTGACAGCTTCCTTGCCTTCAAAATGCGGAATACAGGTATACAAAGACTCAATATCAAGTGTTATCAAGAGGCAGTCGTCGTGAGGAAGCACCAATTCGCCAATCTGTTTCAAAAAGTCAGATGTATCACGAAGGTATGATTTCTGACCAAGCATATATTTTCTCAAAACTTTATCGAGAAAGATCGCAATATGACTTATAATGGAATCACACCCGGCCACAATTGGGCGGCCAGGTGGATTAGTAAGTCGTTTGTGAATCTTGGGGAGACAATATATGACGGGGATGACCGGTTTATCATTGTACAAATAATTGTATAGTTTCTGATCAATCAGCCCGCAACTAAGTGCCTCATCCAGGATCACTTTAATCTCTCTTAAATATTCAAAAGTTGGGTTGGTCAAAAGTTTCTTATATACTTTCTCATCTGACAACTGCCTCAGAATTTCAACAATATAATCAGACTTGTTCATGACTACCACAGTGCCCCCTTGTCAGCTGGTTTAATCAAGATGGATTGATTACCCTTCAGATTGTATAATGCCTCCTTCTCTTTTTTACTCAAATTATGTTGAAAGAATGGGGTATTACCCCTCTTGAAATCATTCTCCAATCTACCCATATCCTCCTTCACCAATTTGATGTAGGCCTCAACATAATCATCATTATGTGGTGGTTTATTATTCGTAGGTAAAAATAGCTTAAGATCATTAGCTTTATATAATGATGGTTCCTGTGGTATTCGTGGAACCACCGAGATTTTAGAAAAAAAGGCCTTCCACCGTAATTGATCAAAGAACTTTTCAAGTTCCACATCTAAACTGAAGAAGTCGGGCACAGCTGTAGGGCTAAAGGAGAGTCCCCTTGACAAGATAGCAAGTTCATCTGGAGTCAATTGGTGATCAGAAATATTAATAACAGGAGACAACTGGGGCTTGGTCAGTATAGCTTCATCCGTTAAGTGCGATCCCTGAAAAAATAATCCCTCTTGGGCACTTGCTTCGGAGGGTGTCTCTTTTTCGGGGCCTGTGGTGGAACCTGGCCCGATCCCTCTAAAAAAGACGTTTCCGATGCAGACGAACCAGAGGAAAGTGTTGGCGATTTCGGTTGATTTGGTATTGATTTTGGATATCTCTTTCTTGATTTTGGGTAACGTCTTCCACCTCCAGGTGTAGAGGGATTTGATTTTGGTTTTTGTTGCCATTTGTAAACGTACCCCGATGTGTAGTCCCGACAATCTCGCTGAAACTTTTCCCTTTTCACTTGTAAAGCGTCTCGTTTGTATTTGGCTAAACCTTCCTCTAGGAAAAAAAGGAGCAGCCAGCTACTGCGCTGCATAGCGATTGGTATCCTGCACAATCATGTCAATCACCTCTTCAGTCAAGAAAAGTTCCATGTAGGCCAGAGGGCTGTGGTCACACTCCCGCTTCTGTCCAGGTGACCCAGTAAAAGGGAGCATAGGAGGCGGTTCCTGAGTCAGACGCTGTCGCTCTCACTGGTAGTCTCGGATGCCGATGACAGGTCTCCTGGCATATCGTTGTCAGTCGAATCCACCAGGGACTCCACATCATTGTCACTATCCTCCAAGATGTCCAGGAGTGCTTGGTCGGAGAGATCCCTTCTGGAACTCGAGGCCATGATAGCAGTTAGCCAAAGATCAACCAAAGTTCAAAGGTCAACCAAAGGTCAGCGAGGGGAGAAAAAGAAATCTGCAGCAAAGACAACCAGAAATTACAGCAGTCGTTAGAACAACTATACCGCAACTCTGACTAAATCTAAGGCAGAAAGCAGCAAATAAGCAAATCAAAGCATAGAAATCACAGGAGATAAGCTGAAAAAAACTAGCACTGGACTCTGGGACTCTGAAAAGAGAATGAGGGGAATAACTGCCAAGCTATTTATACTTGTTGGTATTAGATTTGAATGCAGGCTCTGCAGTTCTGGGCAGCTGAGGATGCTGTCATCATTCCACCAATTGCTTGTTGCAGCTGAGCTGCGGCCAGATAGCCCTGGATTTCCTGCATGCATGTTGTTACCTAATACTGCATAGCAAATGGTAATCAAGCCAGCTCAGGATTCAGTGATTAACATTCACCGGTGTGGAGATTTGCATACCTGCATCCATTGACTGATGCCAGCATAAAAGTCTGCCTCCCAATTCATATCCCGCCTGTCATAGTGGTCAGTACGCTGATCTGCTGGGCACCTTGTTACTCTGTATAGTTCTGTTATTGTAGTTCTATGCAACCTTATTACTTGTGCTTTAGCTAGTTCTTGATAAATATATATGCAGACTTGCTAATATACAGTATATTTATCCGTTAGTTGAGCCGTTTGTTATTTTTCTTATTATTGTGTATTTTCTAGTTCCATGCTTGATGGACGTTCGCTGCATCCGCGGTGGATCAGTGAAGTCCATTATCCAGATAGCTTGGATTCTGCCATCACCACGTTGGTGACTGGTAGTATACCTGCTACTCTAGTTTCTGGGAACGTAACTATAGGCTGCAGTTGCAATTAGTTACGTTCTATCCTGTAGTCTTGCCTGGGTGGATGCTTGCTGGCAGGGCCGGCCTTAGGTTTCACAGCGCCCTGAGCGAAACCGGATTTTGTTGCCCCCCCCCCCATAAGTAGCATAGTTGTCCCCATATAGGTAGCATAGTTGCCGCCAGTGTAGGTAGTATAGTTGCACCATATAGGTAGCATAGCTGCCCTCAGTGTAGCTAGTACAGTTTCCCCTAGTGTAGTAGCATGGTTTCCCCCAGTGTAGGTAGTTTGCCCCAGTATGCCCCCAGTGTAGGTAGTTTGCCCCCAGCAGTGTAGGTAGCTTGCCCCCAGCGTAGGTAGCTTGCCCCCAGCGTAGGTAGCTTGCCCCAGTATGCCCCCAGCGTAGGTAGCTTGCCCCAGTATGCCCCCAGCGTAGGTAGCTTGCCCCAGTATGCCCCCAACGTAGGTAGCTTGCCCCAGTATGACCCCAGCGTAGGTAGCTTGCCCCCAGCGTAGGTAGCTTGCCCCAGTATACCCCCAGCATAGGTAGCTTGCCCCAGTATGCCCCCAGTGTAGGTAGCTTGCCCCAGTATGCCCCCAGCGTAGGTAGCTTGCCCCAGTATGCCCCCAGTGTAGGTAGCTTGCCCCAGTATGCCCCCAGCGTAGGTAGCTTGCCCCCAGTGTAGGTAGCTTGCCCCCAGCATAGGTAGCTTGCCCCAGTATGCCCCCAGCATAGGTAGCTTGCCCCAGTATGCCCCCAGCGTAGGTAGCTTGCCCCAGTATGCCCCCAGCGTAGGCAGCTTGCCCCAGTATGCCCCCAGCGTAGGTAGCTTGCCCCCAGCGTAGGTAGCTTGCCCAAGTATACCCCCAGCATAGGTAGCTTGCCCCAGTATACCCCCAGCATAGGTAGCTTGCCCCAGTATGCTACCACTGTAGGTAGTTCGCCCCAGTATGCCCCCAGCGTAGGTAGCTTGCCCCCAGCATAGGTAGCTTGCCCCAGTATGCCCCCAGCGTAGGTAGCTTGCCCCTGTATGCCCCCAGCGTAGGTAGCTTGCCCCAGTATGCCCCCAGCGTAGGTAGCTTGCCCCAGTATGCCCCCAGCGTAGGTAGCTTGCCCCTGTATGCCCCCAGCGTAGGTAGCTTGCCCCCAGCGTAGGTAGCTTGCCCCAGTATGCCCCCAGTGTAAGTAGCTTGCCCCCAGCGTAGGTAGCTTGCCCCTGTATGCCCCCAACGTAGGTAGCTTGCCCCTGTATGCCCCCAGCGTAGGTAGCTTGCCCCAGTATGCCCCCAGCGTAGGTAGCTTGCCCCAGTATGCCCCCAGCGTAGGTAGCTTGCCCCTGTATGCCCCCAGTGTAGGTAGCTTGCCCCAGTATGCCCCCAGCGTAGGTAGCTTGCCCCAGTATGCCCCCAGTGTAAGTAGCTTGCCCCCAGCGTAGGTAGCTTGCCCCAGTATGCCCCCTCCTTTATGTGGCAGCGGGCCGGGCAGAGACTGACTCACCTGACATCCAGCTCCAGCGCCGACGTCTCTCTTCTCTCCCTGCTCCATCTGTAGTTAGAGCAGGCTACAAGAAAATGGCCGCCGTTTGTCTGCATTTGTGGACGTCGGCGGCCATTTTCTTGTAGTCCTGCTCTAAAGACAGACTGAGAGGACACCGGGAGACAGCGGGGCGGCGAGGGGCGGCAAGGGGCGACAGGGCACATGCGCCCTTGTGAGCACGGCGCCCTGAGCGACCGCACAGGTCGCTCATAGCAAAGGCCGGCCCTGCTTGCTGGTGACTGTTGTTAGCCTGCTTGCTCTGCTTCTGTGGACGTAACTGTGAGCTGCGGTTGCTACACTAGTTACGCTCCAATCTATAGTCCTGTCTTGTACTTGTCTGAATGCTTGCTATCGCTAAGGCAGCACAGTGCGAACTAAGGCAACACAACATCGCATTGCGCTGCCATTGTGTTTTATTTGTAGCGATATTGGAAGCCCAGAGCTGCAGTTGCTCTGGGCAACCTGTGTAACCTCTTCCATTATCCAGCTCTTAGCCTTGTTGCACTTGGTGGTCAGAAAGTATGGACCCCCAGCATTACAGCGAGGTACTGAACACTTTTTTGACCTAGGTGACTTCTCTTGTCACTGACAATTGTAATGCTGGGGGTCATACTTTCTGACTACCCAGCGCAACAAGGCTAAGAGATGGATAATGGAAGAGGCTCCACAGATGGACACAGGAGTAATGAACAAGGGAGCAAGATTGCCCAGAGCAAATGCAGCTCTGGGCCGCCTATTAGGCTAGATGCTATGTGATACAATACACAACAGACGTAGTCGGTAACAGGCTTGGGTCATACACGATAATTCAGATTTCAGTCGTATGGGAAGGATTAGGCAGATTCGTAGTCGAGAGGCAGGCAAAGGTCGGTACACAATACAATATTACAATACTGACTGACAGACAGACGGAATGCTCAGCCAATCTAGTCGCTGTTTCAGCGACGGCAACATTCACACTGAGATAGACAAGACTAACAGGTAGGAGCGAACTAATGGCAACCACTGCTATAGTTCGTACTCAAGAACAAGGCTAGAAGGAATACTACCAGTCACCAACGTGGTGCTGGCAGAATCTAACTATCAGGATCAGAAGGACTTCACTGACCCCCGCAGGTCAGCAAACGTCCAGCAGACATGACAATACAGAGCAAGGCATTATATATTTACAATAACAACTTTCACAGCATAGACCCAGCGACAACTCAGAGAGCTGAACGCTATGTCGGGCAGGGTCTGAATTGGGAGGCAGATTTTTATGCTGGCATCAGCCAATGGATGCAGGTATGCAAATCTCCACACAGCTGAATGGAAATTACTCAATCCTGAGCTGGTTTGAACTGCAGAGCGATTGCAAATGACAATGAGACCCATTGCAAATGCACAACCGAATGCAAGCAGATAAGCCAGACCTGTCCGTTTGCAGCTCCACTGCAACGGACAGATGCCTCCTGCTGCGCTGAAGGTCCTTTCTGACAGGACGCTTGAGACGGGCAAGCCGGAAGTTTGATGTCAAATTATGACAGCTCTGGCCACAGTACAAGCCTGCGCACCCAGTAGTCTAGGGGTTCATTGCTTAAGGCCAGGTAGTCGGCTACCTGCCGGTTGAGGCGTTGTCGGAGGGTGGATCCCAAAGGGCTGAGGCGAGGTGTTGGACTAAAGAAAGTCTGCTTGTCTGACATCACCATCAGATCTCTAGAGCGTCCTGTCCTTGCCTGCGTGGACATGGGAGGAGGAGGAGGATTACTGGCACCTCTTTCCCATTGCGCTGTGACATCACCCTTAAACGCAGTGTAAAGCATACTTGCCAGCTTGTTGTGCAAGTGCTGCATCCTTTCTGCCTTCTGGTAATTTGGTAACATCTCTGCCACTTTGTGCTTATACCGAGCATCTAGTAGCGTTACCACCCAGTACAGGTCTTTGTCCTTGAGTTATTTTATACAGGGGTCCCTCAACAGGCTGGACAGCATGAAAGACCTCATCTGCACAAGTTTGGATGCCGACCTAGCTGTCATCTCCTCTGCCTCTTCCTCACTGGTGTCAGGGAAGTTCTCCTTCTCTCCCCAGCCACAAACAATACCACGGGTACCCGAAAGGTGAGCAGCACAAGCCTCCTGCAACGTCTGCTGTGGTTGTTCTTCCATCTCCTCCTCAAAGCCACCTTCCTCCTCTGACTCCTCTTCCCCGGACTCCTCTGTCTCCCCCCTCCTCTGTGCTGCTGCAGGTGTTGATGACAAATCTGGTTCTGGTGGTGATGGTTCCCACAACCCTTTCTCTTCTTGTTCACACTCCTCTACAGCTGTATCCACCACTCTGCGCACAGCACACTCCAGGACCAAAGCGTATGGGATCAGGTCGCTGATGGCGCCTTCATTGCGACTCACCAGGTTTGTCCCCTCCTCAAATGGATGCATGAGCCTGCAGGCATTACGCATGAGTGTGCAGTACCTCAGCAAGAAAATCCCCAGGTCCCCAGAGCCTTCCCTAGCACCGTATCTGTACAGATACTCGTTGACGGCTTTCTCCTGTTGTAGCAGACAGTCAAAAATGAGGAGCGTTGAATTCCAGCGAGTTGAGTTTTTTTATACGGGAGTCCCTCAACAGGCTGAACAGCATGACAGACGCCATCTGCACAAAGCTGGATGCAGACGTACTATCCATCTCCTCTTGCTCTTCCTCAGTGATGTCAGATAAGTTCTCCTCCTCCCAAGAGCCACAAACAATACGGGAAAATTGAGCAGCACAATCCCCCTGCAACGCCTGCTGCGGTTGTTCTTGCGCCTCCTCCTCAAAAAAAAAAACCACCTTCCTCATCTGACTCCTATTCCGCACACAACTCTTCCTCCTCCTCCTTCCCCCTCTGTGCTACCGCAGGTGTTGAGGAAACATTTGGTTCTGATGAGAATTGATCCCACAACTCTTCCTCCTGTTCCTGTTCACACTCCTCCACAGCTTGATCCACCACTCTACGCACGGCACGCTCCAGGAAGAAAGCATGTGCGATCAAGTCGCTGATGGCACCTTCACTGCGACTCACCAGGTTTGTCACCTCCTCAAACGGCCGCATGAGCCTGCAGGCATTTTGCATGAGTGTCCAGTACTTCAGCCAGAACATCCCCATCTCCCCAGAGCATGTCCTTTGACTGTAGTTGTAGAGATACTGTTTGATGGCTTTCTCCTGTTGTAGCAGGCAATTGAAGATCAGGAGCGTTGAATACCAGCGAGTTGGGCTATCGCAAATCAAGCATCTCACCGGCAAGTTGTTTCTTCGCTGAATATCGTCAAAGCGTGCCATGGCCGTGTAAGACCGCCTGAAATGCCCACACACCTTTCTGGACTGCTTCAGGACCTCCTGTAAGCTTGTGAACGTCCATGTGTGTAGTGATGCCTAACTGAGACATATGAGGTGGTGTAACATCCTTAGTGCCTTCATCTTGTAACAATAATGGTTGTGGATCAGTAAATTATTCACAGGAATGTGTGACTAACTCCTCTGACAGCTCAAGTGGAGCAGCTGTGGTGCTAGTAGTAGTGGTGGCTGCCGGCTGAGTGGTAAGTAGTCGTGGGGTGCCCGAATCAGAGCAGAGGGAGGAAGATACGTCATGGTTCCATGCGGAAGCTGAAGAAGATGAGGTGTGCTGCTGTGTTAACCAGTCAACTAAGTCCTCAGTATTTTGGGGGTTGAAAGTACGTGCCCTCTGAACACAGTGCATTGGTGGAGGGCCGCACAAAATCACACCAGCACGACCTCGAAAAGACCTGCAAGGTGGCCTGCCTCTGCCTCTGTTTGTCATTTTTTCCATATTGGGGTATGCAGTAGTACTAACAATATTCAATAGTGATATAAGAGTGAACAGAGGCGCCAGCAGGATAAAAGGTACTAAAAAGTTTAAAATTCCTCAGGAGGTGGTGGTGGACTCGCCTGTCGCCTCCTTGAAGTAGACAAGATACTGTCAGCTTTTTAACAACAACAGGTTTATTTATAAGCACTTATCGTGACCTTCAGACTGTACTGCATGTACTCCTATTTGTTATTGCCTCAGCAAGCAGGAATATACCTGCGAAACGCGTTGCATGGTTGTCTGGAGCATATAAATAAACCTGTTGTTGTTAAAAAGCTGACAGTATCTTGTCTACTTCAAGGAGGTGAGTCCGCCACCACCTCGTGAGGAACTTTAAACTTTTTAGTACCTTTTATCCTGCTGGCGCCTCTGTTCACTCTTATATTACCAATATCCACCCTTGGTTAAGGGGTCGATCCCCATCTCTTTTTTCCTGATCTACAGAGAGCGACTTTTAATCCTGAGTGAGGACAGGTCTAATCTCCTCACCTGCCTGTACAGTGGTTACTTAAGTAGGTAACCCACTTTTGTGAGTATATACACTATATACTTTTCAATTCCAACCTATTGTTTTGCTTACTACACTATATTGGGCTCTCGGTGTCCCCAATTTTGTTTAATATTCAATAGTGGTAGACAGTGTGTGTAATCACAACGAGGCAGACACACTGTGTCAAATACACAGCAGCTGTGTGTGTGTGTGTGTGTGTGTGTGTGTATGACTGGGCTGTGTACTTTAACACACACACAGAGATATGCAGTTGTGATATTACAATTGTTGTAAAAAGGCTGAAGTGCTGTAAAAGCACTGTGTGCAATCAAATGGCTGTGTGGACTGTGGGCTGTATGCAGTGTGTCAACCACACAGAGAGCTATCCAATAGTAAGTTCAATCACAAATACAGTTGGAAGATATGCACTGCTGTGCTGATAATGTGCTGGCAGACTACAAGGGCTAGCTGCGACTGTGGGCTATATGCAGTGTGCCACCCATACAGAGAGCTTTCCTATCGTAAGTTCAATCACAAATACAGTTGAAAGATATGCACTGGTAATAGAGTGTGCTGGCAGACTACAAGGGCCAGCTGCGACTGTGGGCTGTATGCCGTGTGTGACGAACATTACGGAAAAGCCGTGCGCTAGCGCCATCGACTTTCGCATAATCGTGCACAGTTCCTGTCAGTCTTGGGTAAATGCACAACAGATGTCAATTTCTCTCTCTCTTACTGAGTACAGTAACCTTCCCCCCACATCCTGTTCAGGTCAGGAAAGAATTCACACTTGGCTAGCTTCCCTGGGGAGAAGCCATTTGGTTACATAGCTCAGCTTTCCCCAAAAGGAAAACCAGCTCACACTGGTTGAGATTCAAAATTTCCCTCCAAGCTCATAGTTCACACAATGGGAACATTTACTTTATTAATAATTCAAGATGGGTTTGGCACAGAAAGACAACAAACACATTTCCTGATACCCAGAAATCAGTTCTATCACTCACATGAATTATCATTCTCTAGCTATCAGGAATCAATTGAGAAACCGCTTTATCCGGCATGCGTAGAGCCAATTCATTAGACTAGACGTGTATAGTCTCATTTAATACAGAGTCGCATGCTGCTTATGAATATGGTCTCGGATTTGCGTTGCACCCATCTGGGGCGGAATTACACAAATTATTAATAATTGGTACATTCCTTGCTCCAAGTCTGTGGGTGGTAACTTGCCTGCCATGAGGTAACCCTGCCTCAAACACACCTACTTTCCAGGTAGTGACCGCCCCAAAACTCTGGTCAGTAAAAAGCGTTTGCAAGGAACTCCACCCAGTTCTTCAATTTACATCGACTAGGGAAGTCCAGACATGTGCTCACGGAAGAACCGGGCGCATGTTGTGTACAAAGGACTTTTAAGCTGAATGCCTACGTTTAAACTGGACTATTTTCTTCATGCTTCAAATGGACTGCTCAGCTAACTAAGTAAGAACTTTCTGTTTTATTCCTTTTATTTTTAAGCTCTGTGTTTTATATGTTAATAGGTGTATATAACTGTATGTAATGCATTTGTGTTATTAAACGTTTAAAAATCGTTTAGCGGTTATGACCTGTTGCTGAACATACACAATCGTACCTATTCTCCTGAACTCGCTACCCTGTGTTTAATAGAAGTATACATTTATAACCCGTATGCGAGAACCCGGCCCAGACATAACGATCTGGCCCAGATTCTTACATACTGCTAGGGGTTACTAAAGTGTTCTCGAAGTCCTAGTAAAATTACAGTAGCGGGCTGTGTAACTCGCTTGGTGGCAGATCTTTGAATTGTATATGTGTGTGGAGTGATTCGGTTGGTATCAGAACGCTCCCTTCGCGAGTCAGTTCATCAAATTGCGAATGCGGGTTACCCTTCGTGATGAACAAATGACCGTGTAAGAGGATTTCTGACGCTGATCGATTTACCCCACCCGCAGACCGGCTCGCGGTCTGTGACATTTGTTTGGCAGCTTTTTGGGATTTGTGTATGTTCAGAACATCAACGGCAACGTTTTTTGATTAACCTGCCAGAACAGATCAAAAATCTGTGGTCAATAACCGGTGCATTACCATTTATATAGACTAAACGTGTAGCACAGAGTTCCCCCCCAATCTCTTTTGCTATCCTATCTTTTATTTGGCAAAAATGGCTGCAGCAAGATACAAGAAAATGTCAGTGGCAGACCTAGCAAACTTGTGTGAGGAAAAAGGCATTATGACATATAGAAAAAAGAAATCGCAATTGATCGAGGACTTGTTGCGACTGAATACCCAGCCGGAGCAGATGCTGGGAGAGCACACTCCTGGTTCAGACGGTGCTGTAACTGGGGCAGGGGAAAGTGAGCGGTTGGAGCAAAGCAACCCACTTCCAGACCCAGAGGAAAACGGGACCACGTCTGAACCGGTCGCTGTAACTGCTGAGGAGCATGGTGGCCGGCAGGAGCCCGCCCCTGCCAACCTGTTCTGTGTTCCTGATGCTGGAATGCAACCTGGATTACAAAGGCTGTTGGAGACAAATCCTGAGCTGTACATGCAGATTGTCAGAGAAAATGCTGACCGTGCAGAACGCCAGGCGGAACGGGAAGCCTCAGAACGCCAGGCGGAACGGGAAGCCTCTGAGCGCCGGTGGCTTGCTGAGAGAGAAGCGGAAAGAGAGGAGAGAGCAGCCGCACGCAGACATGACCTTGAAATGGCCAACCTGCGAGCGCAAGGCCAAAATCCCTCGCAAAGTGCTCCGGAACCCCGGCCCACAGCAGGCCCATTTGGGACTCCCAAATTTAAGTTCCCAGAAATGGAGAAGGGAACTGACCCGGACACTTATTTACACTCATTTGAAAAGACTTGTCGTCAGCATCATCTGCCCCAGGAGCAGTGGGCGAGATATCTGACACCCAACTTGCGGGACAAAGCGCTTGAGGCGTTTGTGGACTTACCCGCTGAGAAAGACAATGACTATGAGGCGATAAAAGCTGCAATTATCGCCAAATACCAGCTGACCCCAGAGGTCTATCGCAAAAAGTTTCGCTCCCTGCAGAAAGGCCACACTGACTCTTACACCGACCTGGAGAGTCGCCTGCTGACTGTGTTCAGGCAGTGGTCGCGGGGCCTCAAAAAAGACTCTCACCAAGGTCTGGAGGACCTCATCGTACAGGAGCAGTTGCTGAACTGCTGCACTCCAGATGTCCGGCAGTTTGTCTTGGAGCGGAAGCCTGAATCCGCCAAAGCTGCCGCAGAACTTGCAGACACTTTTGTGGCCACCCGTGTGCCGGACAGCCGCAAACCTCCAGCCCAGAGCTGGAAAGGGGGGAGACCTATGCAACCCAGCTCTCCTCCCCCTGCTAACCGTGGGAATCGGGTCCCACAGCCACAGAGGCCGGATGCTGCACCTGCTACTCATCCGCCTGATGCCACATATGTTCCGAAGTGCTACCACTGTGGACAGAGAGGACACCTCAAGTCTGCCTGCCCCGAGGTGAGGACGCCGTCTCCAGAGCCTAGCGCAGAAGTGGCTAGCGCATCCTCTACTGCACACGCCTACCTCGTCATGGGAGCAGCAAATCCTCGACTTTCCGGAAATCATCAAGTCGTGGAAGTTAACGACCAGATCGCTGTTGGTTTCCGCGACACAGGCGCAGAGCTTACCTTGGTTCGCTCTCATCTTGTAGCCAGGGAGAATTTCCTGCCTAATGAGCGTGTCACACTTTTGGGAGTTGGTGGCACACACGCACGCATCGCCAAAGCTCGTGTTGTTCTCGATTGGGGAAGGGGCCGCCAGTCAAAAGTTGTGGGGGTGACAGATGACATCCCAGTGCCTGTGCTGTTGGGCACCGATCTTGGCACCCTACGATCCTTTTATGAACCTGTGATCAACACCCCGGATTGCCAGTCTGGACCCACTCAGGTACTGTACAAGCTTGGGGTGGGACAGAGGGAGGCAGCCAGGGTAATGGTACCTAGCCCTCCTAGGGAAGGAGGGAAGGAAGCGGTACCTGTTTCTAATGGACAGCTGTCTAGTCACGGTTTGTCTGACTCTAAACCTGTCACTGTTGTTCCAGATACCTGTGTACATGTGAAAAATGAACGTAACTGTGATGTTAATGTTGTACCAGATGTTGCTAATAGCTTTCATGCTGAATCTCACAGTGCTAAAAATGATGTATGTTTAAATGTGACAGTCTCTAATCTAAGAGGTAACAGTCTTGTTTTGCCTGGGTCATATCCGTCCAGGGCAGTGGAAGCAGGCCAGGTGTCAGAGCAGGCAGCTGGGGGCCTAGACCTCCCCTCCTGCTATGACAGCCAGAGTGCTCCACCATTGTCTGCTGTTAACAAACAGCTGGTGGAGACAGGCCGTTCCTTCCCTGTCTCACCCTTGCATGTCTTCCCCTTGCAGAAGCAACCCAGTGCAAAACTGCCCACAGGTCCACCCTCTATCCTTCCTGGAGAAGGGGCAAGCCTCGCCACCCAGGTGAAGGCAAATTCGTTTTTAAAATTGTGCTCTAATGTTCACCTAGGTTGTGCTGACCAAAATGTTGTGCCAAGGTGTAGTCAGTTAGAGCAGGGGTATGCTACGCTGCTTCCAGATTCGCAGGCTGACACCCGAGAGTCAGGAAGTGACCCGGATGTCAGCCAACGACTCTCTCCCTTACAGGAAGCGCTATGCAAACCCAGCCAGGCCTTTAGAGGTAAGCCTGTTGGTGTGCATCGCACCGTCCGCAAAGCGGACACTGGGACACACCGGACCATGAGGCCTTACGCTTCTGGTGAGTTGTCTAACGGGCAGTCAGATAAGAAGTCGAGAACCCGGTCAGTAGCTAAGCGCCGCGTAGAGCGGGTCATGCAGACCCACTCTGTGCGTCCGGCTGGTAGGAGGGAGATGTGACGAACATTACGGAAAAGCCGTGCGCTAGCGCCATCGACTTTCGCATAATCGTGCACAGTTCCTGTCAGTCTTGGGTAAATGCACAACAGATGTCAATTTCTCTCTCTCTTACTGAGTACAGTAACCTTCCCCCCACATCCTGTTCAGGTCAGGAAAGAATTCACACTTGGCTAGCTTCCCTGGGGAGAAGCCATTTGGTTACATAGCTCAGCTTTCCCCAAAAGGAAAACCAGCTCACACTGGTTGAGATTCAAAATTTCCCTCCAAGCTCATAGTTCACACAATGGGAACATTTACTTTATTAATAATTCAAGATGGGTTTGGCACAGAAAGACAACAAACACATTTCCTGATACCCAGAAATCAGTTCTATCACTCACATGAATTATCATTCTCTAGCTATCAGGAATCAATTGAGAAACCGCTTTATCCGGCATGCGTAGAGCCAATTCATTAGACTAGACGTGTATAGTCTCATTTAATACAGAGTCGCATGCTGCTTATGAATATGGTCTCGGATTTGCGTTGCACCCATCTGGGGCGGAATTACACAAATTATTAATAATTGGTACATTCCTTGCTCCAAGTCTGTGGGTGGTAACTTGCCTGCCATGAGGTAACCCTGCCTCAAACACACCTACTTTCCAGGTAGTGACCGCCCCAAAACTCTGGTCAGTAAAAAGCGTTTGCAAGGAACTCCACCCAGTTCTTCAATTTACATCGACTAGGGAAGTCCAGACATGTGCTCACGGAAGAACCGGGCGCATGTTGTGTACAAAGGACTTTTAAGCTGAATGCCTACGTTTAAACTGGACTA
Source organism: Hyperolius riggenbachi (assembly GCF_040937935.1). NCBI lineage: Eukaryota > Metazoa > Chordata > Amphibia > Anura > Hyperoliidae > Hyperolius > Hyperolius riggenbachi. Next base: position 262,098,837 of record NC_090646.1, read on the forward strand.
TTTTCTTCATGCTTCAAATGGACTGCTCAGCTAACTAAGTAAGAACTTTCTGTTTTATTCCTTTTATTTTTAAGCTCTGTGTTTTATATGTTAATAGGTGTATATAACTGTATGTAATGCATTTGTGTTATTAAACGTTTAAAAATCGTTTAGCGGTTATGACCTGTTGCTGAACATACACAATCGTACCTATTCTCCTGAACTCGCTACCCTGTGTTTAATACAAGTATACATTTATAACCCGTATGCGAGAACCCGGCCCAGACATAACGATCTGGCCCAGATTCTTACATACTGCTAGGGGTTACTAAAGTGTTCTCGAAGTCCTAGTAAAATTACAGTAGCGGGCTGTGTAACTCGCTTGGTGGCAGATCTTTGAATTGTATATGTGTGTGGAGTGATTCGGTTGGTATCAGAACGCTCCCTTCGCGAGTCAGTTCATCAAATTGCGAATGCGGGTTACCCTTCGTGATGAACAAATGACCGTGTAAGAGGATTTCTGACGCTGATCGATTTACCCCACCCGCAGACCGGCTCGCGGTCTGTGACACCGTGTGTCACCCACACAGAGAGCTATCCTATAGTAATTTTAATCACAAATACAGTTGGAAAATATGCACTGCTGTGCTGATAATGTGCTGGCAGACTACAAGGGCTAGCTGCGACTGTGGGCTATATGCAGTGTGCCACCCATACAGAGAGCTATCCTATAGTAAGTTCAATCACAAATACAGTTTAAAGATATGCACTGGTAATAGAGTGTGCTGGCGGACTACAAAGGCCAGCTGTGACTGTGGGCTGTATGCAGTGTGTCACCCACACAGAGAGCTATGCTATAGTAAGTTCAACCACAAATACAGTTGAAAGATATGCACTGCTATTAGAGTGTGCTGGCGGACTACAAGGGTCAGCTGTGACTGTGGGCTGTATGCATTGTCACACACACACACACACACACACACACACACACACACACACACACACACACACACACACACACACACACACACACACAAACACACACAACAATATTAGCCCTCAAAGGGTCTTTTTTGGGGTGCTTCAGCAATAAATAATAGCGAGGAGCAAGCTAACAACAGCCTAACTAACACTTTTCCTATCTCCAGCAATCTCTCTCTCTCTTCCTCTCAATAAAGCAGCAGCCGGAGACTGAGAACATCGCCAGCGCTGCTGCGTTTTATAGGGGGGCGGGGGGTCCGTGAGGGAGTACAGCCGGATTGGCTGCCATGTGTCTGCTGACTGTGATGTAGAAGTTCATAGTTTAGCCCAATGATGAGGTATATGGGGCGGGTCGAATGTGCTATGTATTCGCGTCCCATCGCGGATGCGAACAGCTGAATTTCTCTGAGAACTGTCCCCCGGCGAACCGTTCGGGCCATCTCTAAGCATTATGCAGTTGGCTACACCTACCTCTTGTCATGGCCACACCCAGAAAAGCAACACGAGTCAGTAGATTACAAAACATCCACTTTTGAATAGCCCTGGTTGTTAGCTTTCCATAATGGTGACATTTGTGTCCGTTTTCTACTATCCAGACTCTTCTGGGGTTATGCAAAGCCACATGCACACTTCGGAGTAGATGCCCAACTAGCTATCAACTGAGAGGTATGTGGTATTATTTTAGCTGTGATAAGTTGTAGAATAGATTTTAGGGTTGAAGCCCATGTCTTGTGAATTCTTTTTAGTGACAAACTATGACAAACCGAATCAGTATAACTACACTTTTTATTTTCATGTATTCTGTACCAAAATAAAGAGCTTGTAAAAAGAAAACAATTAGAATACATAAATTGTTGCCTTAGCAACTCAGCTTTTTAAATAGGTATGCTATGCAGGTATTTTCCTGTTAGTTTTGCAAATTAGGGCTTGCAATTATTGCTAGGGTATAATGAGAAAACAAAAAATGCAATATAGAAAAAATACACCTTTTTCTCCCAAATTATATATTATTTCCATACAGGGCCAGCTAGCGACTTTCACAATGTGGGGTGCTATTGGTGGTGGGCATCAGAGCAGGGACAAGGTCCTCCAGCACCCAAGGCTGAGACACCAAAGTGCGCCCCTCCATCCCTCCTACCCCAGCCATCATACACTGATTGCTATTAGACTAAGAGGGCCACAGGGCCCACAACCTCCCCAACACCTTAATATCTAGTTATCTGGCTTGCAGTCACTGCTATGTATCACCTTTTCTTATTTATTTCTGCTTCATACACAATTAGGAATGACAGCTGAATGAATTGTGCACCCCCTCCTACACTGCGCCCTGAGGCTGCCTCGGCCCGGCCCTGGTGGGCATAGTGGATTTAGGTGTAGTGGCACAGACCATTTACATAGGCATTTACTGGGTGATGGTCATGTGCAGTAACTACAACCTATGCACCTTTTGAAAATCAGTGAGCGCTTATTGCCAGGCTTGTGTTTTTAATATATTTGTGGTTTTAATGATATTCACTTGATACACATTATATTTTGCCAAGGCTTTAATAAAAAGTATTGCATGTATTTGAGACCCCCACAAGTTAATTAAAAAAAACTCACCCCCAAAAAAAGAAAATGGGAAAAAAAAGATATAGATCATTTACTGTAGGTGTAACGAGTAGTGATAAAGTTATTAGTGAATGAATGGGAAGAGCAATAAATGTGAAAATTGCTTGGATGCATAAGACTTTTTAAGACTTTTTGATTAATGCAGTTTAGTGAATATACCTTTAACATAACATATGTAGGTGAGACTGTAACATGTTTATGTCTGAAATACATAAAATACAGGTGAAAATTGAAAAATTTGAATATTGTGCAAGACTCATTACATGCAAAGCAAAATATTTCAAGCCTTTATTTGTTATAATTTTTGATTATGGCTTACAGCTTATGAAAACCCCCAAATCAAAATCTCAGAAAGTTGGAATATTGGGAAAAGGGTCAATATTCTAGGCTCGCAGTCTAATCAGCTAATTAATCCAAAATACTTGCAAATGGTTCCTAAGCCTTTAAATGGTCTCTCAGTTTGGTTCAGAATTACTGACATAAATTAACTTTTGCATGATTTATTCTAATTGTTTTAGTTTCTTCTGTATAGTAGCAGATTTCGCCAGCTGCAAGTCTGCTGATGTCATCCACAGCTGTTACTTATAACTACCATATGAATTCCTAGCAACAATTTGCAGCTACAGAATGATATTACCATGGCGCTTATGAGTGGAAGATGAAACGCTGAACTGCCTGATAAGTGCGCAGTTCAGGCTCCCATCTGAAAGAGACCTTATCATAAATGACAATAATAGAGCATGTGTGTATTCTGTATTTTATCCACTAGGTGGAACAAGAGTTACATTGTATGCTGGCCCCTATATATTTCCTCTAGTCACAAGAACACTATACAACAAATGTTTTGCGTATCAACCTTACACAACAAGATATTTGCAGGCTTTCTCTTCCACAAGGCCAATAAAGTAAAATCTACAATGTGTCACTTCAGGACTATTAGCAGAGCCATGCTAATCTATACTTTATTCAAAACTTACTGTTACAGACTATCCAGCAAGCTCCTAGTGAACCAGAGTCCTAGGAGTGTGTAAGGGACTACGAAGGAACAAAAAGCCCTCTTACTAAAATGTTATGCAAAACAAAAATGTGTCTTCTTCACACACAAGTTATTTGCAATAATTCAGGTTGAAGTGAGCATATGATGTAAAGAAGGCAAACTTTTGCTTCAAAACTTAGTGAAACAGATAACATTTGACATGATGGGCTTGATTCACTAAGACAAATAGAATGCCTTTTCCAAGTTAACATGCCTTATCAGAGATAACACACCTTATCCAAGTTAACACGCCTTATCAAAGATTATCAGAGTAGCATAGCGAGTGCTACGAACTTGACGAGAGCTCCACTTGTCCTGCCCTGAGCCCCTGCGGGTTCGTAGTGCTAGCTATGCTACTCTGATAAGGCATGTTAACTTTGATAATGCATGCTATCTCTAATAAGGCGTGTTAACTCGGATAAGGCGCGCTCTCTCTGATCAGGCGTGTTAACTCGGATAAGGCATGCTATTTGTCTTAGTGAATCAAGCCCAATGTATCTTCTTGCCAGAAAGGTAATGACATTTCTGCAGAAAATAGATTTTAAAGACTTATTATATTACATTTATGTTATAAATGATGAACTACATTTATTAGCCTTTTTTATATTTTGTATTCTTATAGTGGTCTAATTGTATTATAAATAAAAACACTGTGTTGCTGCATGTGATTGTATCTAAATATCTCTCAAAGGAAAGCTAAACTGAAAGGAATATGCTAAGATCCATTATTGGCTCCATTTGTAAAAAAAAAGTTTTTTGCCTGGCTTTTATGGTGATCCTCTTATTCTGATCCTCTTATTCTCTTCCTTCAGTACTTTCTTGGCTTCATTTACAACGGATTTGCGATCGGTGATTCCTCTGCTTTGTGTGTGAGCAGACATGTGTAGAAATCACAATCACATCAGCCCGGGTTTGAAAACATAAATAGCGGAAGATGACAGGTGTGTACATTTCTCTATTCCTTTCCATACATCACGATTTCTGATTGGCAGGCTAATAACACTATTTAGCAAGCAATTTAGTAATGGCCATTCATTGCAATTATTGTTGGTTTTGTTGTCATTATACACTATGCCCAGTTGTGAAAAATAGAGCTTAAAGAGGAACCGTAATGGCATTGAGTAAAATGTAGTAACCTATTTAGGACATCCACTTTTACTGTAATGTTCTTGTTTAAGCATCATAAACCATTTCTGCATGTATTATATATTTCTGTATGTATACACTGCTGCATGTAACCCTGGCCTCTCAGTGATGCTTAGCCTAGGATATGATGTCACAAAGCCTTCTCCTCCCAGTGCACTCAGGGAGCAGGGCTGGTTCTATTGACAATGAGGCCTTAGGGCAAAATTAATCTTGCGTCCCCTATAAGCAGCATTAGGGTGAGTCTCTCACTGTGCAGTGTCCCTCGGGACCACTTTATAGTTCAGGGTAGACATAGATGGGCCAAGGGTGCAGCCAGGGGGGCCTGGCAGCGCTCAGGGGCTCTGGGGCAATTGCCCAGGTTGCCCTATGGAAACACCGCTCTGTCTGGGAGGCCAGGTGTAGCTTCTGCTTACTCCCCAAACAAACATTCCGCAGTGATTGACCTTGCCAGCAGTAAAAATGTCAACATCTTGCCATCTGTCAAAAATTAAAAACTTAAGAATGTATAGTAAATCAGGGTGAAGAAAGTTTTTACATTGGGCAAACATTGAAAAAAATCATTTATAAATAACTATTGTACAAAATAAGCATGTTTATTTGTTAACCCTCCTGGCGGTCTATTAAGAACCGCCAGGGGGCAGCGCAGCAGTCTTGGTTTTTTAATTTTTTTTAAAATCAAGCCTAGGGCTCGCTACATGATAGCCGCTGTGCAGCGGCATCCCCCCACCCTCTTCGATCGCCTCCGGCAATCAAGCCCGTCCGGAAATCCCGTTCTGAACGGGATTTCCATTAGGGCTTCCCCCGTCGCCATGGCGTGATGTCAAAGGGAGTCCCGATCCACCCCTCAGCGCTGCGTGGCACTGATTTGCCAGGCAACGCATGGGGTCTGGGGGGGGCGCGGCGGGTAGCGGCGAATCGGCTCAGAGCGGCGGCGATCGGTGTGCACACGGACCTAGCAAAGTGCTAGCTGCGTGTAGCAAAAAAAATTATGCAAATTGGCCCAGCAGGGCCTGAGAAATCCTCCTGCGCGGCTTACTCCGAACTACGTTCGGGGTTACCGCCAGGAGGGTTAAGCTATATTCAGTAAAGTTTCTCTTTAAGAATGTGTCCCGCTTTGTGTTGCCTCTGTTTCCCCTTGTTGGGATGTAATTAGTGGCAGTAGCTACTTGTATCGCTCACCTAAAGGTAGCTATACATCTAGCGCTGATGGGCAGATTGGGCCAAGAGACAAATCTCTTTCTAATTGAATCTGATTAAAGAGAGATCTTTTGGCTGTCCACACACCGCAGGCCAATCCCCGATCAATTTCATGCAGAAATTGATGAGGAATCGGCCTTGTGATGCCGCATCCGGCTGCCTTAAATGTCACCCAGTGCAAGTGATACATTACTTCCGTTTGTCCTCTGCTGGCTCCAGACTTTCTCTGTTCTCACATGTACCACGTGGTTGCCTAGTAATGTGGCCGTGTTTGTGATGTCTGACGTCACACACACGCCCCTACTAGGCAACTATGTGGGGTGTGCGTGTATGGAGAATGGAGGAAGCCCGGAGCCAGTGGAGGACAAGCGGAGGCTGCAAACAGGTGATGTATAACTTGCACCGGGCACTGAGGAGAACATTTAACATTAAGGGGGATAGCGCTAGGTGTTTCATTGCATTCGCCCTGATATCGCATGCTGTTAACGAAGTGCACCCGATCGAGCAGGTTGGCCCTACATCTTGCAGCATGTGCGATCAACTAATACAAGCAATTTCGCCCTGAAATTGATCGCATTGTCAGTCAGACATGCACATGGTGGCACCGATTTTCATCCGATTCAATTATAATAATCAAATTGGATGGTCAATCGGCCGCCAAGTCGCCTGATGTATGGCTACCTTAACCCGAAGGTGCCCACGGTGAACAGTGGCTTCTCCTCTCACTCTCTCACTCCTTTCCCCTAGTGCCTGCACTTCCTGGTCGCATCATTATGCACCCGACTGGCACTAAGGGGAAGTAATGAACAAGTGAGAGGAGAAACCGCTGTTCCCCGTGGACACCATGAGTGATACAAGCAGCCATTGCCACTATTTACAGTGCAGCAAGGGGACACAAAAGTGACACAAAGTGGGACACACATGACTCTGGGGGAAAGGAGGAGGACATTAAGCAGGACAAAGACGGACTTAAAAGGGGACACACAAGACAATGGGGAACAGGAGGAGGACATAATAATTGGGTGGAGAACATCTATAAGACACTCCTGGACTATGGACACACCAGATTTAGTATATTTTTTACCTAGTTTTTTCCCTCTAAACCTAGTTGCATCTTATAGTCGGAGCATGTTATAGTCTGAAAAATATGGTATGTATTTTACATTTTTTTTGATAGATGTCCTTTACGCACAGCCAGGGTTAATTAATGTCAGCTTTGTTCATCCTAAGCCTCACTATACACTGGACTATACTGGGCTGGATTATACACTGTAAAGATTTGGGATGGCAAAGACAAAAGCCTGGTTTGAACACAATACAAATGCTGTGGCAGGACTTGAAATTGGAAATTCATGCTTAAAGAGACTCCGTAACAAAAATTGCATCCTGTTTTTTATCATCCTACAAGTTCCAAAAGCTATTCTAATGTGTTCTGGCTTACTGCAGCACTTTGTACTATCACAGTCTCTGTAATAAATCAATGTATCTTTCCCTTGTCAGACTTGTCAGCCTGTGTCTTGAAGGCTGCCAAGTTCTTCAGTGTTGTGGTTCTGCTATGCACTCCCCCCTCAGGGGGGAAAGAAACACACAAATGATCTCTTGAGATTCAAAAGGAATGCTGTATACAGCCTGCTTGTGTATGGATGTATTTTCTATGAGTGGACATACTGTACATCAACCTACTTCCTGTTTTGGTGGCCATTTTGTTTGTTTATAAACAAACTTTTTAAAACTGTTTTTAACCACTTTTAATGCGGCGGGGAGCGGCGAAATTGTGACAGAGGGGAATAGGAGATGTCCCCTAACGCACTGGTATGTTTACTTTTGTGCGATTTTAACAATACAGATTCTCTTTAACAATCTAGCAAAAACTAATGCAGCTCGGTTAAGACGAATGGGATAGAATTCCTGACCAGATATGTAAAAGAGTATTATTAAAATTTAAGTAACGTTAGCTTGCAATGTTTCTGCTAAAGTTGGTGCAAGCACCGATTAATTTTAGAGTGAAATTCCACTATGCTTGATAAAAAAGCAGTCCTCTCAGTTGCAAGATATACAGTATTTTAAATATGCTACCTTAGTTGCATCTGCAGAGGCACTTGCACAGCTTAGACTTCCTGAAAGCAAAATAAGTACTGTACTAGGTCTGTCAATTTTCTGATTAGAACAGTTGAAACACCTACAGAGTTGCAATGCCATCTGCTGGGCTGAGCTAATTACATTCATCCACAAGAGGTCAGCGCTCACAGCTAGTTACAACACTATAACACCTGTTCGCCTCCTCTTACACTTAAAGGATACCTCAACTGAAATGTGACATAATGAGATAGACATGTGTATGTACAGTGCCTAGCACACAGATAACTATGCTGTGTTCCTTTTTTTCTTTCTCTGCCTGAAAGAGTTAAATATCAGGTATGTAAGTGGCTGACTCAGTCCTGACTCAGACAGGAAGTGACTACAGTGTAACCCTCACTGATAAAAAATTTCCCTTTTTTACCTCTTTCTTGCTCTCAGAAGCCATTTTCTGCTAGGAAAGTGTTTTATAGTTGGAATTTTTTATCAGTGAGGGTCACACTGTAGTCACTTCCTGTCTGTGTCAGGACTGAGTCAGCCACTTGCATACCTGATATTTAACTCTTTCAGGCAAAAAAATAAAAAAGGAACACAGCATAGTTATATGTGTGCTAGGCACTGTACATACACATGTCTATCTCATTATGTCACATTTCAGTTGGGGTATCCTTTAAAAACTTATATATCAAGAGGTAGCGCTCACGGTGTGTCATGAAAATAGATACTGTATTGACATATATGCAAGACCGTTGTTTCCAGGATAATATCAATTCCAATTCCCCTGTATATTCATATTATGTATTCCAAAACACTCACAGATAGACAGCCCCGTTTCTATGGGCGTGCGATGCGTGAAATCGCCCGGGGCGCTGTATTGTTGCGGCCTGAGGGGGGCGCTGTGGCGGTGGGAACCGGTATAATAGTAATAACTCACCTTTTGTTCAGCCGGATAGCCGATCTCGTCCCACGCTGCTTCAATGTACTTCCTTTCCTGGCATCTGTCTCAGTAACAGCGCCCCCCTGTTTTGATGTTCCGCATGTCAACACAGGGGGCGCTGTTACTGAGACAGATGCCGGGAAAGGAAATACATTGAAGCAGCGTGGGATGAGATCGGCTATTCTGCTGAAGAAAAAGGTGAGTTATTACTATTATGCCCGCTCCCACCACGCTGCAGCACCTACCTAACTTATACTGCAGCACCTACCTACCTACCTAATCTATACTGCAGCACCTTCCTACCTACCTAAGCTATACTGCAGCACCTTCCTACCTACCTACCTACCTATACTGCAGCACCTACCTATACTGCAGCACCTACCTACCTCATCTATACTGCAGCACCTACCTAATCTATACTGCAGCACCTACCTACCTAATCTATACTGCAGCACCTACCTACCTACCTAAGCTATACTGCAGCACCTACCTACCTAATCTATACTGCAGCACCTACCTACCTACCTACCTCATCTATACTGCAGCACCTACCTACCCTATACTGCAGCACCTACCTACCTACCCTATACTGCAGCACCTACCTACCTACCCTATACTGCAGCACCTACCTACCTAATCTATACTGCAGCACCTACCTACCTACCTAATCTATACTGCAGCACCTACCTACCTAATCTATACTGCAGCACCTACCTACCTACCTAATCTATACTGCAGCACCTACCTACCTAATCTATACTGCAGCACCTACCTACCTACCTACCTCATCTATACTGCAGCACCTACCTACCCTATACTGCAGCACCTACCTACCTACCCTATACTGCAGCACCTACCTACCTACCCTATACTGCAGCACCTACCTACCTAATCTATACTGCAGCACCTACCTACCTACCTAATCTATACTGCAGCACCTACCTACCTAATCTATACTGCAGCACCTACCTACCTACCTAATCTATACTGCAGCACCTACCTACCTAATCTATACTGCAGCACCTACCTACCTACCTAACCTATACTGCAGCACCTACCTAATCTATACTGCAGCACCTACCTACCTACCTAATCTATACTGCAGCACCTACCTACCTAATCTATACTGCAGCACCTACCTACCTACCTAATCTATACTGCAGCACCTACCTAATCTATACTGCAGCACCTACCTAACCTACCTAATCTATACTGCAGCACCTACCTACCTAATCTATACTGCAGCACCTACCTACCTAATCTATACTGCAACACCTACCTACCTAATCTATACTGCAGCACCTACCTAACCTACACTGCAGTCACTTACCTACCTAAGCTATACTGCAGTCACATACCGATCTAACCTATACTGCAGTCACTTACCTACCTAAACTATACTGCAGTCACCTACCTATATAACTTATACTGCAGTCACTTACCTACCTAACCTATGCAGCAGACACCTACCTATCTAACCTATACTGGGGGCATCTACCTATCTAACCTATACTGCAGGCACCTAGCTAATTAACACATACTGGTGACACCTACGTAGCTAACCTATACTGTGGGCACCTATACCTGGCTCCACGGTGGGGGGGGGGGCGATTTTTACACCCTCGCCCTGGGTGAAATTTAGCCTAGAAACTGCCCTGCAGATAGAGATTTATGGGTTCAACCAAAAAATCTTATTACAAGCAAATTGTCATTAAAAGTCCATGTGCAGGTGACCTAAAATTATATTCAACCTGATGAGTCACTGAGTGACGAAATTGATAGGGCGGAGCCTGATGTGGAAGCGGGAACTAACACGCTAGCGTGAGCAGAGGCGAGGAGAGGCACGTGTGGCATCCCGGCATTATCCGTGCGCGCGGTGGAGCAAAAGCGGGGCACACTAACAGGAGCCTGCCAGCCTGGCCACCAAACGGGGGAGAGCCCGTGTATACAAATTACTCTATGCGCTGATTTTATCGAAACACATGTGAGTGCAATTGCTTTTTACAAATGAATAGATTTTAGCAGTATTACGCTATGGAGGTTTTTTCTCACTGAGGTATGATTAAGAAGGCAGCTATTGTATGAAGAAACTTCTGATTGGTGGTTTGTGAAGACACACATTGCTGGAGAGGTGGGGGACGACCCGAGAACGGTCCCAAGGTGCATATAGACCATTGGTTGGTCTAGAACAGCGGTGAGTGGCACACAAAGGGTGTTGGTGGAGGCTGCCTGTCTAATTGCATAGGAGAAACGGCTTCTTATGTTCCTGCAACAGCTGATTTGGAGCAAACTTGACCCTATTAGTTTTTAGATTATTCTTTTTAGGTTGAATATAATTTTAGGTCACCTGCACATGGACTTTTAATGACAATTTGCTTGTAATAAGATTTTTTGGTTGAACCCATAAATCTCTATCTGTGAGTGTTTTGGAATACATAATATAAATATACAGGGGAATTGGAATTGATATTATCCTGGAAACAACGGTCTTGCATATATGTCAATACGGTATCTATTTTCATGACACACCGTGAGCACTACCTCTTGATATATATATATATATATGAGCTAATTACATGTGCGGAAAGCAAGGAGTTCCTGGTGCATTTATCTTATGCAGTGTGCTAAAACGTACAGATTTTTTCCCTTGTAAAAGAAAATTTAATTCAAGTATCGAATCCATTGAAAGGGTACTAAGAACCTTCTTAATTGAATGTGCCATGGATGTAGGGGGCTTTGTTACTTACCTAACGGGTGCTGCTCCTCTGGTCCCCTATTCTTATGGGATGCACCATCTTTACATTTGAACTGCCGCAGCAACCACTGGGCCGGGTGGAGAAGATGGCGCACCTGATACGGACAGAGGGACCAGAGGAGGAGCACCCTGTAAGTTAACTAATGGCTCTCCCCCTTATCTGCGCCCCTCATGACACACTCAATTACGAACCTCCTTATAAAGGAATTTGCTTAAGTTTTAGGAAGGATGTTAATTAATAAGTTGTGTCTTTTGTAGGATACAAAAATGATAGAAATGGGGTTGCCTTATTCCTGGTGATATGTATTGCAGACAATATTGATTGTTGTTGAGCTGTTTACTGATCATATGAAGTGCAGAAGAGGTCTTCTACCAATGAAAAAGCTGCAGTGGGAAATGATCACTGGTGATTGATGAAGTTGATATAAAGAGGATGATGAGTATCTGGTGTTGATAAGTTCATTGGTCGTGGTATTCCAGTTAGTGTTTGTTAGATTGTTTTGGTCATTGATTGAATGTGTGTGCTGAGTTCCGGTATACAAAGGAGAATATGGGATACCTTAAGCTATATCCCAAATGCCATGTTTCAATGCACTTTAGTTTTCATTTGTTCTAATGAAGGAGCAGAACTCAAAGCAATAAGGTAGCATAACGTTTTTTCGCAAAAGGTGGATCAGCACAACACCAGGCTGCCTCCGAATGGCCTCCAATCAGAGATGCGCTAAACCCCCCAAGGAACTACAAACGCACCTTGAACCCAAACAGAAGCTCTGCATATACACCAAAAGCATGGCTGTTAAGTGGGAGCAGCTGACCAAAAACGAATTAAATTAGTACATAGCAAGGAAATGAGCAGCGCTACTTAAAAACAGATTAGTGCCTACCTGCAAAAGAGTGCAAGCCCCACTTGTGGGGTCGAATACACACCGAGCATACACATGACCTGTCTACCACTGAAGGATGTTTATTTCCTGTAACAGTTTGCATGCAAATTATTAAGTAGTCGTCCCTCCCACTGCGAAGAAGTCAATCCTCCATGGGAGGGGCCTAACACTAACTAAATCCTAACCTATGTATATGCATAGCCTGGGTGCGCTACCAAGTAAAATTGAAAAATCGAAAATTGCGCAAAAGGTGGATCAGCGCATCACCAGTCCGCCTCCGAATGGCCTCCAATCAGAGATGCGCTGAGCCCCCCCAGGAACTACAAACGCACCTTGAACCCAAACAGAAGCTCTGCATATACACCAAAAGCATGGCTGTTTAGTGGGAGCAGCTGACCAAAAACGAATTAAATTAGTACATAGCAAGGAAATGAGCAGCGCTACTTAAAAACAGACTAGTGCCTACTAGAGATGTCTCGAACCGCAATAGACTTCAATGGGGAGGCGAACTTTAAAAATTTTAAAAAATTCTATCAGCTGGAAAAATGATAGAAAACATGTTTCAAGAGCTCTAATACCTGGAGGCACACCTGATTGAGTGAAATACACATCACTGCTGGAGGACCTGTTCACCCTCCCTCCTCCAAGCAAGGCCCTTTATACCATTTGACTCTGCCTACACTAATTAGTTATGGGACAGCTGCTTCACACTCTGCTAGGGAGATTTTAATTAGCCTCTTCTGGGCTCTCTCCTCCCTCCTACCGGAGGGAGGAGGATCTCTTCTGCCAGGGAATTATACTATTTTAAAAACCAGTATACATCATACCATAGCTGGGAATCGAACACAGATCTCACTGTGTGGTGGGCAAGTCACCCTAACCACTGTACCACTACAGTAGTAAGTGAAGCTGGCCTAAAATGTACTATTTATGCTCAATGCAATAGAAACATTAGGTTGCTTAAAGAACTGTAGTGAGAGGTATATGGAGGCTGCCATATTGATTTCCTTTTAAGCTATACCAGTTGCCTGGCAGCCCTGCTGAACCATTTGGCTGCAGTAGTGTGAATCACACCAGAAACAAGCATGCAGCTAATATTGTCAGATCTTACAAAAATTTTAAACACCAGATCTGCTGCATGCTTGTTCAGGGTCTAGGGCTCAAAGTATTGGAAGCAGAGGATCTGCAGGATAGCCAGGTAACTGGTATTGCTTAAAAGGAAATCAATATGGTAGCCTCCATATACCTTTCACTACAGTTCTCCTTTAAAGGGAACCTTAACTGAGAGTGATATGGATGTTTCCTGTAAACAATACCAGTTGCCTGGCAGTCCAGCTGATCTCTGTGGCTGCAATAGTGGCTGAATCACACCCTGAAACAAGCATGCAGCTAATCCAGTCTGACTTCAGTCAGAGCACCTGATCTGCATGCTTGTTAAGGGGCTGTGGCTAAAAGTATTAGAGACACGGGATCAGCAGGCGATTCAGGCAACTGGTATTATTTTCAAAGGAAAAATCCATATCCTTCTCCGTTTAGGTTCCCTTTAAGGATTTGTAGCATAAAAGCCAACTCACATTGGCTGGGATTTGAACCTGGGTCTCACTGTGTGGTGGGCAAGCACCCTAACCACTGTACCAACTGAAGCTGGCCTAAAATTTACCATTTATGCTCAAAACAAGAGAAAAAGTAGACATGACAAATAACATTTATATCACACTTTTCTCCTGGCGGACTCAAAGCACCAGAGCTGCAGACACTAGGGCATGCTCTATAGGCAGTAGCAGTGTTAGGAAGACTTGCCTAAGGTCTCCTACTGAGTAGGTGCTGGCTTACTGAACAGACAGAGCTGAGATTTGAACTCTGGTCTCCTGTGTCAAAGCCCTTGACCATTACACCATGCAGCCACTGCTTACAGATATGTAGCCAGACATGACCTTGTCTTTTGTGTTCAACAGTTGTCAAGAGAAAAATTAGACAAGATAGCAGTGTTAGGAAGACTTGCCTAAGGTCTCCTACTGAATAGGTGCTGGCTTACTGAACAGACAGAGCTGAGATTTGAACTCTGGTCTCCTGTGTCAGAGGCAGAGCCCTTGACCATTACACCATGCAGCCACTGCTTACAGATATGTAGCCAGACATGGCCTTGTCTTTTGTGTTCAACAGTTGTCAAGAGAAAAATTAGACAAGATAGCAGTGTTAGGAAGACTTGCCTAAAGTCTCCTTCTGAATAGGTGCTGGCTTACTGAACAGACAGAGCTGAGATTTGAACTCTGGTCTCCTGTGTCAGAGGCAGAGCCCTTGACCATTACACCATGCAGCCACTGCTTACAGATATGTAGCCAGACATGGCCTTCTCTTTTGTGTTCAACAGTTGTCCAAAGAGAACCCCAGATAGCCAGGTAGATTCATATCTCTCTCTCTTCCTAACACTGCTACTGCCTATAGAGCATGCCCTAGTGGCTGCAGATCTGGTGCTTTGAGTCCGCCAGGAGAAAAGTGTGATATAAATGTTATTTGTCTTGTCTACTTTTTCTCTTGTTTTGAGCATAAATGGTAAATTTTTGGCCAGCTTCAGTTGGTACAGTAGTTAGGGTGCTTGCCCACCACACAGTGAGACTCAGGTTCAAATCCCAGCCAATGTGAGTTTACTTTTATGCTACAAATCCTTTGTGACTGCAATAGTGGCTGAATCACACCCTGAAACAAGCATGCAGCTAATCCAGTCTGACTTCAGTCAGAGCACCTGATCTGCATGCTTGTTCAGGGGCTGTGGCTAAAAGTATTAGAGACACAGGATCAGCAGGCGATTCAGGCAATTCAGGCGATGGATTTTTCCTTTTAAAATAATACCAGTTGCCTGAATCGCCTGCTGATCCTGTGTCTCTAATACTTTTAGCCACAGCCCCTGAACAAGCATGCAGATCAGGTGCTCTGACTGAAGTCAGACTGGATTAGCTGCATGCTTGTTTCAGGGTGTGATTCAGCCACTATTGCAGTCACAAAGATCAGCTGGACTGCCATTCAACTGGTATTGTTTACAGGAAACATCCATATCACTCTCAGTTAAGGTTCCCTTTAAAGGAGAACTGTAGTGAAAGGTATATGGAGGCTACCATATTGATTTCCTTTTAAGCAATACCAGTTACCTGGATATCTTGCAGATCCTCTGCTTCCAATACTTTGAGCCCTAGACCCTGAACAAGCATGCAGCAGATCCGGTGTTTGACATTTTTGTAAGATCTGACAACATTAGCTGCATGCTTGTTTCTGGTGTGATTCACACTACTGCAGCCAAATAGATCAGCAGGGCTGCCAGGCAACTGGTATAGCTTAAAAGGAAATCAATATGGCAGCCTCCATATACCTCTCACTACAGTTCTCCTTTAAGCAACCTAATGTTTCTATTGCATTGAGCATAAATAGTAAATTTTAGGCCAGCTTCACTTACTACTGTAGTGGTACAGTGGTTAGGGTGACTTGCCCACCACACAGTGAGATCTGGGTTTGATTCCCAGCTATGGTATGATGTATACTGGTTTTTAAAATAGTATAATTCCCTAGCAGAAGAGACTCTCCTCCCTCCGGCAGGAGGGAGGAGGGAATAGGTAGAAGGGAGGGGGGAGCCCACAAGAGGCTAATTAAAATCTCCCTAGCAGAGTGTGAAGCAGCTGTCCCATAACTAATTAGTGTAGGCAGACAACTGAGTCAAATGGTATAAAGGACCTTGCTTGGAGGAAGGAGGGAGGGAGGGAGAGTGGGCCTCGAGCAGTGTGTTTGGCAATAACATGTCTGCTGACAGTGATATGGAGGGTGAAAGTTTTGCTCAATAGAGCATTATGGGGCGAATCGAACTTCCGCAAAAGTTCGCCTGGTGCAGGCGAACGCGAACCCCAAAAGTTCGCCTGGAACCGTTCGCGACATCTCTAGTGCCTACCTGCAAAAGAGTGCAAGCCCCACTGCTCCCACTTAACAGCCATGCTTTTGGTGTATATGCAGAACTTCTGTTTGGGTTCAAGGTGCGTTTGTTGCAAGCTGTTACAGGAAACCAACATCCTCCAGTGGTAGACAGGTCATGTGTATGCTTGGTGTGTATTCGACCCCACAAGTGGGGCTTGCACTCTTTTGCAGGTAGGCACTAGTCTGTTTTTAAGTAGCGCTGCTCATTTCCTTGCTATGTACTAATTTAATTCGTTTTTGGTCAGCTGCTCCCACTTAACAGCCATGCTTTTGGTGTATATGCAGAGCTTCTGTTTGGGTTCAAGGTGCGTTTGTAGTTCCTGGGGGGGCTCGGCACATCTCTGATTGGAGGCCATTCGGAGGCGGCCTGGTGTTGCGCTGATCCACCTTTTGCGCAATTTTCGATTTTTCAATTTTACTTGGTAGCGCACCGAGGCTATGCATATACATAGGTTAGGATTTAGTTAGTGTTAGGCCCCTCCCATGGAGGATTGACTTCTTCGCAGTGGGAGGGACGAGTACTTAATAGGTTGCATGCAAGCTGTTACAGGAAACCAACATCCTAGTAAAGCTTGGTGGTGTATTCTCCACAGTCAGCATGCAACACATGAGCTGGCGTGGAGGAGGTACACACACTAGCACCAGGAAACAGGCTATCCCTAGTATAGTGGAGGGGAGGACTGACTCCAATAGGAGATTGTGGCGCACAGAGCCGGTGCAGATCTGACAGCCACAAACAATGCTTTCGTTATAACGTCTCAGCGCAAAGTAGCGCTGAGCGCACAAACCAGAACTGAGGAGATCAGGACAGGTAGACAGAATGAACGCTTGCTAGCAAGCGGCTACTTAGCGACAGCAAGCGTCCAAAACCAGACAGACTGGAATGAGGCAGCCAATGCGCTGCGGCGATGGCGTGCCTCACAAAGACAGGACAGGACAGTCAGGAAACAGCAGGATTAAGATAGATGAACGTAACACAGATAAATATACAATAAGTATGTTTTCCTAGCGTATTACAATTACAGCTATCAATGAAACTATTTGTAACGTCTGACTAACATATGTATATATCGGCAATGAACCGATATATGACATAAGCAGGAACGCTGACTAGGAATGGAGTAATACAGGGAACAGGACTCAGAAGGATTCGCTATCTCTTCGCAGAGATGAACGCAATCCACAAACGGTAACAGAACAGGATTCAGAAGGATTCGTTATCTCTTCGCAGAGATGAACGCAATCCACAAACAGTAACAGAACAGGATTCAGAAGGATTCATTATCTCTTCGCAGAGATGAACGCAATCCACAAACGGTAACAGGACAGGATTCAGAAGGATTCGTTATCTCCTCGCAGAGATGAACGCAATCCACAAACGGTAACCAGGAGCAGGGTAACTACCTCAGCACGGGTGGTCACGGTACGCGCAACCTACCAAAACGTGCTGGAAAGCTGACTAACTGCACACAGGATATAAACAGTTCGTGTACGTATACATTAGCGACACTGATGTATCAACGTAACAAAAATACAAGGAAAATAATAAACGTGCTGGTATGCATATATATGGGCAATGAACCAATATATGATGCAAAACCAGCAAAGTATCTTTATAACAAGAAACACGATCGGGGGCTAAAGCGACAGCAAGACTGGCTTACACTGAAGCTATGAAAACCCAAGGAAACCCTGCAGGAAGCAGATCTTTATACTGAGGTCATCCAATGGGAGCAGACATGCAGATTCCCACACAGGTGAATGATAATCAGTCACAAGCTGACAGCAGGGAAAGACAGACAAAGCTATGCAGCTTGCATGGAAATAGATCAGAACTGCCTGAGCTGCAGCACTACTACTTCCAGCAATAGCTGCTGCAGCAGCGATCATTACAGTACCCCCGCCCTTAAAAGCGGATTCCAGACGCTTTTCAAAACTGAAATTCCCAACAAAACAGTCTGACTGATAATTCATGATGACCGGGACAGCCCGGCAAGACCGAATTCCAGAATCAGTCCCCACAAGACTGGACCCATCAGAACCAGAACCTACAGAACCATGCCCATCAGTACTACAAGCCCCAGTGTGACACCCATCAGAACCATGATTTCCAGAAGAAAGCCCTCCGAAATTCCCTGAGCGATACCCACCGCCTTCCAGGAACCGTTCAGAAACGCCAAAGCCTTTGCAATGCCCACCGGTACTGTCTTTACCAACACAAAACCCACTGTTGAACCAGTCCAAGGCACCAGGACAAGTTTTCTCAGAGACCTCCCAGAACACCTTGAAGCTCCAAAGAGATCCCCATAGGTCAGAATGCCCCTTAGGCTCACGTGGAGAACTATCAAGAACCCCTATGGAACCTAGGGCAATTCCCGAGTCAGGGCCACAAGGACAAACATCAATATCAGGGCTTTCAGGGACCAGAACCATCTCTGGGCATGCAGGCAGACTGGCAACATCAGAACGTGTTCCCACTAAGGAAGCATCAGAGCACGCTAACACCTTAGACACACTTGGGCATTCTGGCACACAAAGAACATCTGGGCACACCGGCACAAGAGAAACCTCCGGGCATGTCAAGGAACTGTGAGCCTCAGGGTCAGCCAAGACAGGACCAAAACCAGGACTGGCCAAAAAAAAATCATCATGACTAAACTTCGCAACTATTGGACTTTTACACGAGAATGCTGGATCAGACTTAGATGTCGCTGATTCCAGCAAAGTCAGTAACAAATCAGATTCAGGGGCACTAACAAGACAGGACAAATCTTCTGATGTATGCACTGAACCAGATAGGGACTCCACAACTACCTCTGGACTGGACAGAGACTCATTTAATACACTGGATTGGAGCTCATGAGGCGCTGCAGAACAAGTCAGTATTGCAGCAGCCCCCACTGGACTAGGCAAAACTGAGGAATTCCCTGGACAGGAAGGGGACTCTGGAACCTCTGCCACAGCGGCCAGAGAACCAGAATCTTTCAGGATACAGGGCTGGGTTTCAGGAACACTCATCAGACCGGACTGAAATTCTGAGATTTCTATTATTTTGACCAGAGAATCAGAATTATCCATGTTACAGGGCAAGACTTCTGAAACATTCAGAGGACAGGGCTGGAGTTCCTCGGCTGTTACAACACTGGAGAGGGACTCAACATTGGTTAAATCAGACTGTGTACAGGGCAAGGTATCTAACACAATTGCTGACGAGGACAATATTTCAATGGCTTCTGCTTTGCTGGGCAGAAATTCACCAAGTTTTATTAGAGCAGACTGTAATTCCAAAACAGCTGCTAGACAAGTGAATATTACTGCAACACCAACTGAGGTAAGCAGTGCCTCAGACCCTTCTGCTAGAGGGTTTGAAATATCCAAAGTACTGGGTGAAGCATAAGACTCTGCGACCACAGCTTCACTGGACAGGATCACTGAACAGTCCATATTGCAGGGCAAAACCATGGAAGCACCTGCTGGACAGCATAATGATTCTGTGACCTGAGTTTCATTGGAGAGATCTACTGCACAATTCATGGTACAGGGCAAATTTATTGGAACATTTTCTGAACAAGGTAATAATTCTGCGATTTCAGGTTCACCGAGCAGATGCTCTGAGCTATTCACGAAACTAGAGCGAGGTGTAGAAACAGGAAGATCAAGACACAATGTTTGCGCATCTGAATCACCATTCATTTGTAAAATTGGAAAATTCAGATGCTGGGGTTCTGAGGATTCTAGACAGGATTGCTGGGACTCGGAAACTGATGTAGTGCATCTATTGGCATCTGCTGGATCAGACAGGAGTTGAACTTTATTAACACAGGTAATTTCTGCAGAAGTGTTTGCAGAGACAGGCAAGATTTTTCTGGTGTCTGTTTCACTAAACAAAGAGTCATGAGTACTGGCTAGGCTGGACTCGGAAGTCAGCAGGACCTCTGGATTCTCTGCTGAGAAATTTGCGCAGGGCAAGGTTAAGAATGTATCAGTGGCTTCTGTTTTACTGGGAAGTAACACTGAGTTATCCATGGTACAGGGTGGAATTGCAGGAACTTCAATTTCACACAAAAAGAGCTCCGAATCACCTGCTGAATCAGCCAAAGGTGCTGAAGCAGGCGGGTCAGAACGCCAAATTTGCGAATTCGGAGTCACATAAAAATCATCCAAAATCAGTTCCCACACATCAATCAAAGGAGCCACACAGTCATACCTACACACACCAGCCTCTATTAGGTTATAGGCTGACTTAATGCATGCGTTCAATACCATTTCACTTTTTGCACTGTAAAATTGACAAAATGAACTTGAATCATTCTTCCATTCACAGACCAGGGCTTCCATCTCTCCCCTCTCGAATGGAGGATCCCATGCATACTTAACAGCGAAACATTTAGGCTGATCACAGTCTGCAGATATGATTGTGGCAGGCACATGTATAGGGTTAATTAGCAGGTGATTGGCAGATTCCTTATTCTTAAGAATCTCCAATACCTGTAGCAAGTGTTGAACTGTAGTGTATGCAAACTTTCCTTGCTTCACAAATAAGTTGATTTGTTCAATACTCTGTAATATCTCCTCATAATCATACTCAGATAATTCTTTTAAACAAAAATCTTTATTTTCCCTAGCCAGGGAGGAAAGTTCATTAGTAGTTTCATAAGTCCATTTAACTCCCCTGAAAGACAATTGCATTTCATTATCTGTTAATGGCAGAATCTCATTATAGGTCTCAGTCGCTAAGGATAATGATTCTGCAGATTGGACACGTTTCTTAGAACGTTTGCGTTTTGCCTTTGACCTTGCTGTTTTTGGTGATTTATTCAAAGCTGCAGGAAAATTATCAGTAACACTTTCTGCTTGCTGCTCATTCTTGCAAGCAATTGAAGGAGCAGCTGATTGGCCTGCTGCCAGGAGTTCATTAAGAGGAAAAGGCAATGGATCTATGCGCAACCAGTTATGGATCACAAACGCTAGAAATTCCAGCGGTCTCTCTTTCAAATCGGAATGATTGAGAACATCAAATGCCCACTGGAATAATTCCCCTTTAAACAAAATATAACTTAGTTGGAGTGCCCAGGTTGAAACAGGAGTCGCTTGGAGATCAGGATTGGTCAGGAACCTGGCACATTCAGAGAAAAACTCATTTTCTGTTTCAGAGCTAAGTTCTTTAAATTTCTTAAAGGAACAGGAACCATAATTAACAGTGTCATACTTTCTGGGAATCCCCCCCACAATGGGGATTGGTAATGGGGTTTTCATAAAGTAAAGCTTGGTGGTGTATTCTCCACAGTCAGCATGCAACACATGAGCTGGCGTGGAGGAGGTACACACACTAGCACCAGGAAACAGGCTATCCCTAGTATAGTGGAGGGGAGGACTGACTCCAATAGGAGATTGTGGCGCACAGAGCCGGTGCAGATCTGACAGCCACAAACAATGCTTTCGTTATAACGTCTCAGCGCAAAGTAGCGCTGAGCGCACAAACCAGAACTGAGGAGATCAGGACAGGTAGACAGAATGAACGCTTGCTAGCAAGCAGCTACTTAGCGACAGCAAGCGTCCAAAACCAGACAGACTGGAATGAGGCAGCCAATGCGCTGCGGCGATGGCGTGCCTCACAAAGACAGGACAGGACAGTCAGGAAACAGCAGGATTAAGATAGATGAACGTAACACAGATAAATATACAATAAGTATGTTTTCCTAGCGTATTACAATTACAGCTATCAATGAAACTATTTGTAACGTCTGACTAACATATGTATATATCGGCAATGAACCGATATATGACATAAGCAGGAACGCTGACTAGGAATGGAGTAATACAGGGAACAGGACTCAGAAGGATTCGCTATCTCTTCGCAGAGATGAACGCAATCCACAAACGGTAACAGAACAGGATTCAGAAGGATTCGTTATCTCTTCGCAGAGATGAACGCAATCCACAAACAGTAACAGAACAGGATTCAGAAGGATTCATTATCTCTTCGCAGAGATGAACACAATCCACAAACGGTAACAGGACAGGATTCAGAAGGATTCGTTATCTCCTCGCAGAGATGAACGCAATCCACAAACGGTAACCAGGAGCAGGGTAACTACCTCAGCACGGGTGGTCACGGTACGCGCAACCTACCAAAACGTGCTGGAAAGCTGACTAACTGCACACAGGATATAAACAGTTCGTGTACGTATACATCAGCGACACTGATGTATCAACGTAACACAAATACAAGGAAAATAATAAACGTGCTGGTATGCATATATATGGGCAATGAACCAATATATGATGCAAAACCAGCAAAGTATCTTTATAACAAGAAACACGATCGGGGGCTAAAGCGACAGCAAGACTGGCTTACACTGAAGCTATGAAAACCCAAGGAAACCCTGCAGGAAGCAGATCTTTATACTGAGGTCATCCAATGGGAGCAGACATGCAGATTCCCACACAGGTGAATGATAATCAGTCACAAGCTGACAGCAGGGAAAGACAGACAAAGCTATGCAGCTTGCATGGAAATAGATCAGAACTGCCTGAGCTGCAGCACTACTACTTCCAGCAATAGCTGCTGCAGCAGCGATCATTACAATCCTCCAGTGGTAGACAGGTCATGTGCATGCTCGGTGTGTAATCGACCCCACAAGTGGGGCTTGCACTCTTTTGCAGGTAGGCACTAGTCTGTTTTTAAGTAGCGCTGCTCATTTCCTTGCTATGTATAAGCATAAAGTTTTTACCTTGTGTTTTTTTCTACTACATACCTGTGGAGGATAAACAAATCATTGCCTTCTTAATTCTGTAATACATCACAGTCAGCAGACACAGGGCAGCCAATCAGGCTGCACTCACCCACAGACCCCCCGCCCCCCCTATAAAACGCTGCAGCGTTTGCCATGTTCTCAGTCTGATGCTGCTGTAGTGAGAGCAGAGAGAGACATTTGGAGCTAGGGAAAGCGTTAGTTAGGCTGTTGTTAGCTTGCTCCTCGCTGAATTTTGTTGCTGAAAGCACCCCACAAAAGCTCTTTTGAGAGCTAATATTCTTCTGATGTGTTTTTTGCGTGTGTGTGACACAGACAGGCAAAGATATAGCCCTGTCTGTCGCAGCTGGGCCTAGTTGCTGTACTGTGCCAGGCCCAGCACACTCTCTATTACCATTGCATATCTTTATACTGTATTTGTGATTTAACTACTAAAGCATAGCTGTCTTTGTGTGTGACACTGAATAGAAAGAGCCCACAGACAGTTGCCAGCCAGGCCAGCTGGGATTTGTAGTCCCACCACTGGCAGCACACTGTATTACCATACAATTGCATATCTTTCCACTGTAATTGTGATTTAACTACTAAAGCATAGCTGTCTTTGTGGGTGACATTGCATATAGATACAGACCACAGGCAGCTGCCAGCCCAGCCAGCTGGGATTTGTAGTCCCACCACTGGCAGCATACTGTATTACCATACCATTGCACATCTTTCCACTGTATTTGTGATTTAACTTTCTAAAGCATAGCTGTCTTTGTGGGTGACACTGCATATAGATACAGCCCACAGACAGTTGCCAGCCAGGCCAGCTGGAATTTGTAGTCCCACCACTGGCAGCATACTCTATTATACCACTGCATACCTTTCCTCTGTACCTGTGTGACAGCATACTGCCTTATACCACTTTGTGATTACACACACTGTCTACCACTATTGAATATTGTTAGTACCGCCCAGTGTCACTTTTCCCATTTGCATCAAAACTACTTGAACGCCATATACATGCAGAATTAAGCCATTATTTATCTGCTAACTCCCTACTTGATCAGTTCCAGTCTGGCTTTCGCTCTAACCACTCCACGGAAACAGCCCTTACCAAAGTGGTCAATGACCTTCTTACAGCCAAATCCAAAGGTCAATTTTCCATACTCATCCTTCTTGACCTGTCATCAGCATTTGATACTGTCGACCACACCTTACTCCTACAAATACTTTCAAATTTCGGAATAAAGGGCCTTTCTCTCACATGGTTATCTTCCTACCTCTCTGGAAGGTCCTTCACAGTCTCCTACTCAGATCAGATCTCTTCTCCTCATGCTTTGTCTGTCGGGGTTCCCCAAGGCTCTGTCCTTGGTCCCTTCCTCTTTTCCATCTGCATGCATGGTCTTGGTGATTTAATCAACTCATTCGGGTTTCAATACCACCTCTATGCAGACGATACACAACTGTACCTCTCTGCCCCAGACCTTAACTCCCTCCTTAAACGTGTTCCTGACTGCTTGTCTGCTATATCCTCCTTCATGTCCTCTCGCTTCCTAAAACTTAATATGAGTAAAACGGAACTAATCATTTTTCCACCGTCTCTGTCCACCTCCCATAACTTCAGTTCCCAAAGCTCGGTGCTTGGGGGGTGATATTCGACTTATCTCTCTCTTTTATTCCTCATGTTCACTCCATAACCAGCTCCTGCCATCTCCAACTCAAAAACATATCTCGCATCCGTCCCTTTCTCACTCGAGACACAACTAAAATGTTAATACATGCTCTCATAATTTCTCGTCTGGACTACTGCAACGTACTACTTTGTGGACTACCGTCTAACAAACAGGCCCCGCTCCAGTCAGTACTGAACTCAGCTGCTCGTCTCATTCATCTTTCTTCTCGTTCTTCCTCTGCAAACCCTCTTTGTCAAGCTCTTCACTGGCTGCAAATTAACCAGAGGATTCAGTTCAAACTCCTAACCCTAACCTACAAAGCTCTCCACAATCTCTCTCCCCGGTACATATCCTCACTAATCTCCAGATACAAACCCAATCGCAATCTCAGATCGGCACATGATCTTCTGTTGTCCTCCTCTAGAATCAACTCCTCACATTCACGTTTACAAGACTTCGCACGCGCTTCACCCCTCCTCTGGAATGCCCTCCCACAACACATCCGTCACTCGCCAACCTTTGTTACCTTTAAACGCTCTCTAAAAACACACTTGTTCCGACAAGCATATGCTCTACCTTAGGCCACTTCCCTTTGTACTAAGACCAAATTGCACTCCTACTAGGTATCCTAAAACACAAAGCCTCTATATATTTGCTGCATACTACCCCTCCTCCTGTCCCCCCCCCCCCCCATTCCCTTTAGATTGTAAGCTTGCAAGGGCAGGGCTCTCTCCTCCTTTTGTGTCTTGGTAACCATTATACATTTTATTAATCATGTTAATTTTTCACTGTCATTACCAATTCTATAATTTGTATTTTGTATCATTCTTTGTATTTTGTCACTAGTTATGTATCTTGTACATTGGTGTACACCATTGTCTGTATTATTATGTACCCCATGTTTGTTTCTTACTTTGTACAGCGCCACGGAATATGTTGGCGCTTTATAAATCAATAATAATAATAATAATAGTACTGCATATCCCCAATATGGGAAAAATAACAGGCAAAGGCATGCCACCCCGCAGGTATTTTCGAGGTTGTGCTGGCGTGATTTCGTGTGGCCCTTGACCAAAGTACAGTGTTCAGAAGGCACATACCCTCAACCCCCAAAATTCTGAGGACGTGGTTGACTGGCTTAAACAGCACACCACATCTTCTACAGCTTCTGCTCAGAACCTCAGTGACACACCGTCCTCCTCCTGCTCTGCTTCTGGTTTCCCACAAAAAATGAACACTACCAGTAGCAACCCAGCTGCTCCACTTGATGTGTCAGAGGAGTTATTCACACATGATGCATTTAGTGATACACTTGGGGTCATCCAGCCAACACGCCCTTCAACGCCTGCTGTTGCCACCACCCGAATGCCGACATTTCAAAGCTCACCAGTGTGGCATTTTTTTTATTGTGTGCCTCTGATACCAGCAATGCCATCTGCAACCTCTGCCAAAAGAAACAGAGTCATTGGAAGCCCAACACCCAACTAGGGACAACTGCTTTGCAAAGGTACCTGATCACAAAACACAAACACCAATGGTATGCACACATTAATAAAAACAGCACACAAATATAAAAAAACGTTACAAATTATTTTTGTTAAATTTAACAGACATGCTTTAAGAAAAACAAATAAAATAATAGGTTGTACAGTGAGCCTGTCTGCTTGCTACCATCATAAAATTCTATAATTAACTTCCCATCCCATCTAGGCCTCTGCCCTCTGGTACACGTGACATTATGATACTATGCTGGTCCGTTTACTTGAGCATAACGCAATAATTTACTTTTTTTGGGGGGTAAATGACATTGACATTTCTTTAAAAAAAACTAATACTTTTTTTTCAATAACAACAATAAATAACTATTTCAAGCAAAATACGTTTTGGAGGAGATTTAGAGCATGATCCCTGGGCAGAACAATACAAGCAAAAGGGAAGGCTATTCATAGCCAGGTTATTTTGTGGGCGATGGGTAAAAAATGATTCCCGTTGTTGCCAACACTTAAAGAAAGATGAGCTTATCACACAGCTGAATGGAAGGCTCATGGTGAAGGAACTGCTCGGACAGGAAAGCCAGCTTGTGGTGGGCATATTTGCAGGGTGCTGGCACACGGATGGTCCCAGGCCAGTTCCAGTACATGTGGCACAATTTGACAGTCAACCTTTGTAGACAGTCAGGGCTGAGGTTTTCAGTGTCAACTAATTCTTTGCGGCGGTGCGTTAAACAGTGAGTTTGGTTTGTCAGTGTGAAGCAGTACACTACTTACACTTCCTGATCCATGTATACACAGGCAAGATGTTTTCAAGCACTTTACGCCTCCAATTTAGCAATGCAATGTGATTTCTGCCCTTTAGAGATTATAACCCTACTCTGCGTCAAATGCGTAATTTTCCCAGGGATTTTTGGCATGTATCCCACTCCGCCATGCCTCCCTCCAGGTGTTAGACCCCTTGAAACATCTTTTCCATCACTTTTGTGGCCAGAAACAGTTTTTGTAGTTTTTAAAGTTCGCCTGCCCATTGAAGTCTATTGCGGTTCGCCGAGTTCGCCGGTTTGCGGACTTTTACGGAAGTTTGTGTCCACAGTTTGCGAACCCAAAATCTGAGGTTCGAGCCATCTCTAATGCCCACTTCACTTTATATACTTTGACTTGTAGTGCCATGCAATTGGAAATAGAGTTTCTCCATACACTCCTGGATGGGTTACCGTGTTCATGCAATGCTCCTCTGATGCTCTATCCTGGTAGAATGGGTTATTACTGTATTTAAATCCTGCTGCGCTCTATGGTGGTGAAAAGTCCTTTTCCTCCTATGGTGAAGCTCTTCCAAAGCATACGGTAAACATAGAAATAAAAGAGAGATGTTTCACATAGCGTGTACAGTACGCACACTAAACACCCAGTGTGTCAACACTCTACAAGTAGTGGAGGCCGTCACCTTAAGGAATAGACTAGGGAGCCTGCGCGCCCCCCTACAAATGCCTGCTTATCCCTAGGCTTCTTGTAAGTCAGCACACCACGGCAGCCATTGCCTCCAAACACACATCCTGCATCTGACAAGAAGCTCAACATAGCGTAAAACAGTAAATTTATTGGGTAAAATTGCCCTGCTCAAAACCTACGTACAGGAACAACACTTGTATCATAGCATATATCACACTCTCATACTCGCCGTCAGTCACCATCCTGCAGCTCCGTCCGGCCGAATACAGTGTAAGGCTAGCAAAAACAGCGTGCTCTCTTGTCCCCCAGGGGCACGGCTGTCCCCCTGGGAGACAAGAGAGCAATCGGCTCTCATAGGGTGAAGCCTATGAGAGCTGATCGCTATGATTGGCTGGCTGGGGGAAGGGAGGGAGGGAGAGTATTTAAAGAAACAGGGTTTTTAAAACATCTTGCATGTGTATACATCAATCAGGGAGTGTAATTAGAGTACTGCTTCACACTGACAGACCAAACTCACTGTGTAACGCACCACAAACAGCCGTTTGTGTAGTGACGGCCGTGCTGGACTGTTGCGCACCATGGCCAGAGTGCAGGCCATGGCGGTTTTCAAGCCCATATGGTCGCCGGGCTGAGGTAGCTCATTGACATAACAACAGTGACTGTCCAGCTGATCGAATTTGGTCTGTCCACAATGAACAATGACCTTATTATCTTTGGTGTGCCCCCCTCCCCGAGACACTCAAATAGCCGGCGGTCATTGCTTCATTGTGATACGCAAGCCCCTTCACCGCGGCAAGGTGACGAGCATGAAGGGGAATTGACACATATACATGCCTTTTGTTTTGTTGTTGCAGCTGCAGTGCAGCCAGAAAAAATAGGCAGGCATGTACACGCACCAGAAAAATTATTATAGTGGCCGCTGCTAGCAACAATTCAGGAATCCGCCTGGAGTCCTGGACCCTGTTGGTGGTGGCGGAGAAGGCAGTCAAGCGGTCTGCAGGCAGAGATGCTAAGTAGGGAGCGACTTAGTCTTGGGGCAGGCAGTCACATGGCGTGCAGGCAGAGATGCTGTGTGTGGGGACTGACTTAGTCTTTGGGCAGGCCTGAGCATGCTTTGCAGACCAGGCATCCGTGGTCAGATGGACCCTTGACCCAACGCTGTGTGCCAGAGATGTCACCACTTGCCTTTCAGCATCACGGTACAGTTTAGGTATCGCCTTTTTTGAGAAATAATTGTGGCCTGGTATCTTCCACTGCGGTGTGTGGCTTTGCTTTTGTGTGCTTCTTTTCCTCAGGTGGTCATCCCATTGCAGTTTGTGCTTTGTAATCATGTGCCTTGTAAGGTAGTTGTCCCTACGCGGGTCTTGGTCTTTCCATGGCTCAATTTTCGGTGGCAGAGAGTACAGATGGCATTGCTCTCATCTGAGGCAGAAACACAAAAAATTTCCACACCGCTGAGCCCTGTGATGATGGCACTTTGGTGATGGCTGCCGACGGAGTGTTAAGTGGGGTGACAGAATCAGAGCAGGAGGAGGAAGATATGTCTCGCTTCCATGCGGAAGCTGAGAAAGATGAGGTGTTCTGTGTTAAATAGTCAACTACGTCCTGACAATATTGGGGGTTGATGGCACGTAAAGTAAATTTTGAAAGGCGCTGCTTTCTAGATATATAACATAAGCTGCTGAGGTCCTCAAAGTGTAGGGTATCCCCTTATCCCTCACTCACCATCAAGAAAAAAAAAATTGTAAAAAGAGGACAGCGCTGATGTCTTTATACCAACTAAGTTTATTCCAATTAAAATTCTTATAGAGATATTTATAAAATTCCTTTAAAAATTAAATTAAAACATCTCGTGGGAAACCTTCACATCAGTCCACATATACCCCAAATGTTGTCATAAATAGTATACCATGACCATACACACCACCATGCATACATTGGAGCCACCTGAGTATCTATTGATCCTGATATTACTTAAATGGGGACATTCAATACATATGTATCCGGATTAGTTTCATGGAGCTATATAGAATCCTTTCCCCTATTCCTCCAGTCTGGGCAAGGATGTACCATAAATATACTTCCTCCGATAAAGATATTCCGTATATGGAGTCAGACAATCATATTCCGTATGGGAGAAGTCTATATTGAATTTCCGCTGTGATTTCCGCAATATTACATACAGTAACTTACTGTTCTTGCAGCTTTGATGTTCTTCCGTGCGGGCTCCGGCCGGTAGCCTCGCTTGTAGGAGTCCTGCAGTCACCTAATCCTCCGGTAAGCGTCTGTTTCTGGAGTTCGGGTTGTCCTCCCCTGACTCCGCTCGCTCACCAGTATAGTTTCCGGGTAGGTAGCCTGCTGGGAGTGACGTCACTTTCCCTCCGGGTTCCTGTGTTCCACCATGCGCTTCAGTGCTGTCACTGCTTGCTGATTCTGTAAATGCAGGCTGCGTGTAGCGTATTGTAAGGCGATGGTTCTGCCTACTGTAGGAATGCTGAGTAACCCTCTTACATCGACATGTTTCGATAGTGATACGACTATCTTCATCAGGATGAGCAAATTAAATCAATGAAAAGGAAGTAGAACCCTTTAACAACATCCCTGAATATCATAATATGGAAAAAATATACAAAAAAGATTGGAAAGTTTGGAAGGAGATATAATTGAGAAAAAGAAGAAAAAGTTTCTACGTGATTCCATTCCTCTCCATATCCTCAAGCCCAATCCAGCTATATTGGTGGGCGAGGATTGTGAATGGAGTGTTCATGATGGATCAATGGAAACTGTGGATCAAATAGATACATGTGAGGAATATTTCGTTGAGGAAAATAGTAAAGATGCAGATGAGATATGGGAAGATGTACAAGATGCTGATGTCGACCAAGTCGGTGAGTATATACCTCCAATCAGGGGGAATATGCAGGAAAATTGTCAGGAAGGAGAGGCATCAGTGGGATTGGGAGTCATGGGAGGTTTGGGAGGTGGGGGTGGGGGGGAAGAAATGGTGGTAAGACCCAAACAACAACAGAAAATTCCCAATAAAGAAAGAGAATCTATAAGAGATGAATGGACCAGAGTCCTGAACAATAGCAATAAAAGAGGACGAGAGATAGATAGTAAACGCTCTAAAGGGGGAAACAAAAAGAATAACAACAAAGGGAATAATATAAATAGAGATAGACCGTATAACTAGTGTTGGGCGAACAGTGTTCGCCACTGTTCGGGTTCTGCAGAACATCACCCTGTTCGGGTGATGTTCGAGTTCGGCCGAACACCTGACGGTGCTCGGCCAAACCGTTCGGCCATATGGCCGAACTAAGAGCGCATGGCCGAACGTTCCCCGAACGTTCGGCTAGCGCTGTGATTGGCCGAACGGGTCACGTGGTTCGGACCCGAACGCGCTCTGATTGGCCGAACTGTCACGTGGTTCGGGTAAATAAATACCCGAACCACGTCATATCTCCGCCATTTGTCTGTGGGTTTAGCTTTGGGTAGGCAGGCAGGGTAGTTCGCGCTCCAGCCACGCTAGCCAGGGTCCCCCCCAGTCATTGTGTGTCGCTGCTGGGAATAGTAGTACACCGCTCGCTCAGCATTCTGTTTACTGCCACTCTGTGTACCTCGCTCAGCCACACTATATAGCATTCTGTTTACTGCCACTCTGTGTCTGCTGGGAATAGTAGTACACCGCTTGCACAGCCACACTATATAGCATTCTGTTTACTGCCACTCTGTGTACCTCGCTCAGCCACACTATATAGCATTCTGTTTACTGCCACTCTGTGTCTGCTGGGAATAGTGGTACACCGCTCGCTCAGCCACACTATATAGCATTCTGTTCACTGTTCTGTGTCTGCTTGGAATAGTGGTACACCGCTCGTTCAGCCACACTATATAGCATTCTGTGTACTGTTCTGTGTCTGCTGGGAACAGTAGTACACCGCTCGTTCAGCCACACTATATAGCATTCTGTGTACTGTTCTGTGTCTGCTGGGAACAGTAGTACACCGCTCGCTCAGCCACACTATATAGCATTCTGTTCACTGTTCTGTGTCTGCTGGGAATAGTGGTACACCGCTCGCTCAGCCACACTATATAGCATTCTGTTCACTGTTCTGTGTCTGCTGGGAATAGTGGTACACCGCTCGCTCAGCCACACTATATAGCATTCTGTTTACTGTTCTGTGTCTGCTGGGAATAGTGGTACACCGCTCGCTCATCCACACTATATAGCATTCTGTTCACTGTTCTGTGTCTGCTGGGAATAGTGGTACACCGCTCGCTCAGCCACACTATATAGCATTCTGTTCACTGTTCTGTGTCTGCTGGGAATAGTGGTACACCGCTCGCTCAGCCACACTATATAGCATTCTGTTTACTGCCACTCTGTGTACCTCGCTCAGCCACACTATATAGCATTGCGTACTCTGCCAGTCAGTGTGTATATTGCTGGGATCAGTAATACTCCACTCACCGTCAACCACTATATGAGCTCAACATGAGTTCCCCAGAGACCTCCGCTGTGAGCAGCACTCCCAACAACAGCAACAGCCAACGCCCCACGCAAGCTATAACATCCACCCCAGCAGCCAGTGGTCAGCAGCAGCCCTCCCCGGAGGAGAACGTTGTGTCCATCAGTCCGTCGCCAGAGCGATTAATGAGGGCTGCCATTGAGGAGATGATGGGGCCTGATGTGGAGGAGGAGGTCTGGCTCAGGCCAGCATCCCAAGTTAATGTTGAGGACGATGAGGGGTCTGTGTCTGGGGATGTTGGGGTGGCAGAGGTGGTGGGTGGGTCAGACTCAGGAGAAGAGTTGTATGATGAGGATGATGATCGGGACCATCTGTATGTGCCTCAGAGTCCGACCCCGGAAAACATGTTGTATCGTGTGTTTAGGTACTAAAATCTGCGTTCCCTCCCAGTAGTGTTGGGCGAACAGTGTTTGCCACTGTTCGGGTTCTGCAGAACATCACCCTGTTCGGGGTGACTATATAGCAGACTATATAGCATTGTGTTTAATGCCACTCTGTGTACACGGCTCAGCCACACTATATAGCATTGTGTTTACTTCCACTCTGTGTCTGCTGGGAACAGTAGTACACCGCTCACCCGCCACTGTATAGCATTGTGCTCTGTGTCACTGCTGACAATAGTGGTACACCGCTCACCCACCACTGTATAGCATTTCTGTACTGCCACTGTACTGCTGCCAGTCAGCGTGTACTTTAAGGATAAGTGAAATGAGGAAGAAATCCGGTGAAAGAGGGAGGGGCAAGGGAAGAGGTGTTTCCCCTGACGGTTCACGTACAGGCCACAGGGGAGCACCCAAGAAAACCCACTCAATACTGCCCATGTTGTCCAGGACAACAACCCTCACAGATCCAAAAGAACAGGACCAGATAATTACTTGGATGACCTCTCAAGCGTCCAGCAGTGGGTTAAGCAGCACCAGCACATCACGCACGAGGTCCGAGTCCTCAGCCAGTTAAAGTCTGGGCTTTCTTTGAAGACTGCACTGAGGATGTTACCATGGCGATTTGCAAGGTGTGCAAGACCCGCCTGAGCAGGGGGAAAAGTATTAACAACCTCTCCACCACCAGCATGAGCCGCCACATTCTATCCAAACATCCCACTCTGTGGGCAAACGCGGCAGGACAGGGTACCACCAGCAACACTGCCTCCCTTGGGTTCACCAGACTCACCACCAGACCCGCCTCAGCAGCAGCAGTAGCCCAGCCATTGCGTGGTTCACAACATTCACAAACATCAGACGATGCTGACACTGTCACTTTCCGGACTAGTGCTCTTGAGGTCTCCCAGTGTTCATCAAACACAACAACCAACAGCCCTTCGGTGTGCAGCGCTACGGTTGAGTTGTCTGTTTCTGAGATGTTTGAGCACAAGAGGAAATTGCCAGCAAATGACCCCCGGGCCGTGGCAGTAACAGCCAGCCAGCATAGCCAAGCTTCTGGCCTGCGAAATGCTGCCATATCGAGTGGTGGAGACAAACAGCTTCAAGGGCATGATGTCAGTGGCCATCCCACGTTACGTGGTTCCCAGCCGCTACCACTTTGCGCGCTCTGCAGTGCCTGAGTTGCATGAGCACGTGGTCAGCTAAATAACCCGAAGCTTGAAGAATGCCGTTGCCTGCAAGGTTCACCTCACCACTGACACCTGGACGAGTGCGTTCGGCCAGGGTCGATACATCTCCCTTACCGCGCACTGGGTGAACCTTGTGGAGCCTGGCAGCGATTCCTCACCTGCTACGGCGCGGGTGTTGCCCACGCCGCAAACAGCTGGATAACAACAGCAGCACCTACCTCTCTGACTCCTTCTCCTCCAACGCATCTCAAAGCTGTACCTCATCCGGAAATGCTAACCCAGCACCAGCAGCAGTAGGATCGTGGAAGCAGTGCAGCACAGCTGTTGGCATGCGTCAGCAAGCGTTGCTGAAGCTGATCTGCCTTGGGGATAAGCAGCACACAGGGGAGGAAATTTGGAGGGGAATAAAGGAACAGACGGATTTGTGGCTGGCACCGCTGGACCTGAAACCGGGCATGAAGCTAGACACCTGGCACGAACTGGCAATGTACGCAATAGAGGTGCTGGCTTGCCCGGCAGCCAGCGTTATGTCGGAACGCTGTTTCAGTGCTGCCGGAGGCATCATCACAGATCGGCGTATCCGCCTCTCCACAGAAAATGCAGACCGTCTGACTCAAATTAAAATGAATCAATCCTGGATTGGAAACGACTACGCAACACTCCTGGACCCCAACCAAGTAACATGACCGATGAACATCTGGGATGGTTTAGCGTTTCCGGTCCCTGTTTATTGAACCTCTCATCTGTATTACATTTATGACTGCATGGCGGCAAAAAGCATTGCTGCTATATCCGCACGCTTTTTGTCCTCATGCAAGGCCTGGGTTGTTGTGTCTCACAAAGCGTGGCCTTCTCCTCCTGCGCCTCCTCCTGTTCCATCACGTGTGCTGCTGCTGCTGCTGCTGCTGGGTTAGCGTTGCCGCGTGGTCCCTGTTTATTGAACCTCTTATCTTTATTACATTTATGACTACATGGCGGTACAAAGCATGCTATCCGCACGCTTTTTGTCCTCATGCAAGGCCTGGGTTGTTGTGTCTCACAAAGCGTGGCCTTCTCCTCCTGCGCCTCCTCCTGTTCCATCACGTGTGCTGCTGCTGGGTTAGCGTTGCCGCGTGGTCCCTGTTTATTGAACCACTTATCTTTATTACATTTATGACTGCATGGTGGTACAAAGCATGCTATCCGCACGCTTCTTGTCCTCATGCAAGGCCTGGGTTGTTGTGTCTCAAAGCGTGGCCTTCTCCTCCTGCGCCACCCTCCTCCTGTTCCATCACGTGTGCTGCTGCTGGGTTAGCATTACCGGTCCCTTTTCCTGGAACCTCTTATATGTATTACATTTATGACTGCATGCCGACAAAAAGCATGTTACCTGTGCAAAGAAAACAGACATTTCCCGCATTTAAAAGACAGTTTTCCCTTTGAAACTTTAAAATCGATTTTCTCAAAAACTATAAGCTCTTTTTGCTAAATTTTTTTTTCCTCTTGTACCCACTCCCAAGGTGCACATACCCTGTAAATTTGGGGTATGTAGCATATAAGGAGGCTTTACAAAGCACAAAAGTTCGGGTCCCCATTGACTTCCATTATGTTCGGAGTTCGGGTCGAACACCCGAACATCGCGGCCATGTTCGGCCTGTTCGGCCCGAACCCGAACATCTAGATGTTCGCCCAACACTACGTATAACACACGCATTTAAAATACAAAAATACCCAGAAATGGGGAGACCCAACAGTACGGAAATTACCACATACAATCGGTATTCACCCCTGGCAGATAATTGCTATCATCCAAAAGATTTGGGAACTAAAGCTAGAATGAAAAAGAATCAACAAAATGACCTAAATACTTTAGACCAGTATTTTTTAGCCAGAAATCGGGACGAATGGAGAGGAGGAGGGTTGGGTGTAACAAGAGGGGCTGTAGGGGGGTAAGAGAATCCGGGAAAAGACATTAAGAACAAAAAAGAAAAATGACTTGAAAGAGGTAAAAACAGATAAAGAGAGAGGAATATTTAACTTGAGTAAAACTGAGTTGAAAGAAACAGAAAAGCAGATTCTAGAAAAGGGCCTAAAATTTTCCCCCACATGTAAATTAAACAAATTTGAAACTTATGTGGACATAAAAAAATATACGAGGAGATTATGTTTGAAAAAATACTTCAAGAAAAATCCAGTCACTCGGGAGGAGCCAAAGGACGCTTTTCAACATACTAACCTGAAAAGGCCTTCTCTTTTCCATCCAGTAAGTGAAATAAGCAAGGAAATACAAATCTTTGAAGATTCCGTGGAGACGAATCTGAGGAGATTAAAACCTAGATCTGGTTTCATGGATAACTTGAAGCCACATGAAAAGAAGGCCTTAAAAGAGTTACAACAAAACAGCCAGATTGTGATATGTCCTGCGGATAAGGGGGGGGGGGGGGGGGATTGTGGTGCAGGACAAATCTGATTATGAGAAAGAAGCACTAAGACTCCTTGGTGACCAAAAAAAATATAAAAAATTAAAAGGAGATCCTAGTGAAGCATTTGGGGAGGAACTCAAGTGTCTTCTAAAAGAAGCATTTGATACTGGTACTTTGAATAAGAGGGAAATGAATTATGTGAGTGTGAGACATCCGAGGGTGGCCAGGTTCTGCCACCTCCCAAAAATACATAAAAGTCTGACTGATCCTCCGGGAAGGCCAATTATCTCAGGTATTGGCTCTTTAACATCTAACCTATCGGGGTATGTAGATACGTTTCTTGAAAGATACGTTCGAGATACCCCAGGCTTCCTGGAGGACAACAGACACATATTGAATTTATTAGGATGTTTGAAATGGGAGGAAGGGTGGTTAATGGCCACCCTTGATGTCACATCACTATATACCACCATTGAACATGATAAGGGGATAGAGGCCGTTGAACACTTTTTGAACCAAGACGAAATGCTACAGCTGGAACAAAAACAATTTATTAAGGATGCAATCTTTTATATATTGACACATAATCATTTTGATTATGATGGGGGGTGGTACCTCCAGACGAGCGGGACAGTGATGGGGACCAGATTCGCGCCCGGGTACGCAAATCTATTCATGGCCCATTGGGAATGTACCCATGTGTATGGACCGGGCGGGCCGGGCGCGGATCTGGTCCTCTGGAAAAGATTCATCGACGACGTCCTGCTCGTCTGGAAGAGTACAGAGACAGCCCTGAGGGAATTTATTAATGGAATTAATCATAACAATTGGGGACTAAAATTTACAGCTGAGATTATTAGAGAAGAGATCAATTTTCTAGATGTGTCTGTTTACATAGAAGGAACAAATTTGAAAACTAAAACATATAAGAAAAATACCGATGTGAACGGGTACATCCTGGCTAACAGCTGTCACTTACCAGTGTGGTTAGAAAATATACCGAAGGGCCAATTTATGAGACTAAAACGAAATTGTACGGAAATAGAACAATATAGAAAGGAGGCAGAGGGGATGTCCAAACAATTTACTGAGAAGGGATATGAGAGGGAAGCTCTGGAAAAAGTAAAACAAGAAGTAGAACTGATAGATAGAAAGACACTATTAGAAAAGAAAAAACAGAAGAATGATGGGAGTGACTTTACATTACGATTGAATTTAAAGTACAGCTCACAAGCTGGCTGTATAAAGGGGATTATCAGAAAACACTGGGGAATTCTGAAGGGGGACAAGATACTGAGAGATATTATACCGGAGTCCCCCTCCTTTGTGTTTAGGAAAGTGAGTAATATAGGATTGAAGGTGGCGACAGCCAGAAATAGTTGTGAAACCCAACCAAGGATACAGGGGGAGGGGTTCGTAAGGTGTGGAAGGTGTCATAATTGCCAGAGGACAAAGGGATATAGCAAAATTTTGGAAGTGACAGAAGGGAGGGATATGTATAGGATTAATGACTTAATAACATGCGACACGAAGGGTGTTATATATTGTCTTGTATGCCCATGCGGCAAGAGATATATAGGATGCACTAAAAGAGAACTGCATAAATGCATAGGTGAACATTTAAATAATATTCTTAAAGGTTGGGATGGACATCCCCTCTCTAGACATTTTAAAAGCTATCATGGATGTAAAATTATTGATGTTATATATTTTGGATTGGAAATTGTTCGGAGAGACTTCAGGGGGGGGGGGGGGAGGTGATTTTATAGCAAAGATGTATAGGAGGGAGAGCCAATGGATTTTTAACTTAAATACTATGACCCCTAAAGGTCTAAACGAGGAATGGGAAATGTTTGGTTTTTTGAGTTGAATGAATGGGAGCCACCTAAATGTGGGGCCACCTGGGGTAATTTTGAAGGTCAGGGGCGAACGATATGGAATATAAGCAATAGTTTTATAGAATTAATATGAAAACGGAATGATGTGGAAAATATATGTAGAGTTCCCCTTTAAGAGTAGATATAATAATGGATGGACACACCTATATAAAGGAAAGAGTGGTGGCTGCTGGGTATTCCCTATCCTGATGAAGATAGTCGTATCACTATCGAAATATGTCGATGTAAGAGGGTTCCTCAGCATTCCTACAGTAGGCAGAACCATCGCCTTACAATACGCTACACGCAGCCTGCATTTACAGAATCAGCAAGCAGTGACAGCGCTGAAGCGCATGGTGGAACGCAGGAACCCGGAGGGAAAGTGACGTCACTCCCAGCAGGCTACCTACCCGGAAACTATACTGGTGAGCGAGCGGAGTCAGGGGAGAACAACCCGAACTCCAGAAA
Organism: Hyperolius riggenbachi; assembly: GCF_040937935.1. Classification (NCBI taxonomy): domain Eukaryota; kingdom Metazoa; phylum Chordata; class Amphibia; order Anura; family Hyperoliidae; genus Hyperolius; species Hyperolius riggenbachi. The sequence continues at coordinate 262,137,597 of NC_090646.1, forward strand.
CAGACGCTTACCGGAGGATTAGGTGACTGCAGGACTCCTACAAGCGAGGCTACCGGCCGGAACCCGCACGGAAGAACATCAAAGCTGCAAGAACAGTAAGTTACTGTATGTAATATTGCGGAAATCACCGCGGAAATTCAATATAGACTTCTCCCATACAGAATATAATTGTCTGACTCCATATATGGAATATCTTTATCGGAGGAAGTATATTTATGGTACATCCTTGCCCAGACTGGAGGAATAGGGGAAAGGATTCTATATAGCTCCATGAAACTAATCTGGATACATATGTATTGAATGTCCCCATTTAAGTGATATCAGGATCAATAGATACTCAGGTGGCTCCATTGTATGCATGGTGGTGTGTATGGTCATGGTATACTATTTATGACAACATTTGGAGTATATGTGGACTGATGTGAAGGTTTCCCACGAGATGTTTTAATTTAATTTTTAAAGGAATTTTATAAATATCTCTATAAGAAGTTTAATTGGAATAAACTTAGTTGGTTGATGGCACGTGCCTTCTTCTGAACACTGTACTTTGGTCGAGGGCCGCACGAAATCACGACAGCTTGACCTCGAACAGACCTGCCAGGTGGCCTACCTCTGGCTCTGCCTCTTGTTTTGTCCATATTGGGGGGGATGAAGTGAAAGTTATGCACTGACTTGACTAATACAATGTACGGTTACACGGGTTCAGTGAACAGGTTGCAGTGACTGCTGATACAACAATGTGCAGTTACACAGGTGCAGTGAACAGGTTGCAGTGACTGCTGGTACAATAAAGTGCGGTTACACAGGTGCATTGAACAGGTTGCAGGGACTGCTGGTACAACAATGTGCGGTTACACAGGTGCAGTGAACAGGTTGCAGTGACTGCTGGTACAACAATGTGCGGTAGGTGCACTGACCAGGTGGGTATGCAGTGATTGGTATTACAAATGTGCAGCTGTCACACACACAGGTACCGTGAACAGGTGCAGCGACTGGTGGTGGTATATAAAACTGCGTGTGCTCACGTAGGTAGGTAGATGCATTGAACAGGTGGGTATGCAGTGATTGGTATTACAATTGTGCAGCTGTCACACACACAGATGGTCACTGAATGTGCTGGGGCTGGCAGTGGCACAGTAGGACTTACCAAGACTGACAGGGATGTATATGCAACACAAGTGTCTGTGGGACAAACACACCAAAAAAAATAGATAACAAGAACAACATTAGCTCTCAAAAGAGCTGTTGAGGATGAGGAGTGCTTTTTAGCAATAAGTATGAGCAAGAAGGAGCAACCTAACAAGCCTAACACAAGAGCCTAACTAAGCTTTCCCTATGTCAGCAGGTTATTTCCCTTCTCTAATTACTGCAGCCACACAAGTGATTGAAATGGCTGATGCTGCCTGCGTTTTATAAGGGGGGGGGGGGGGGGGGGCTCCAAGAGGGAGTGTAGCCTTATTGGCTACCCTGTGTCTGCTGACTGTTATGTAGAGGGTAAAAGTTGACCCTAATGATGTAGTATAGGGGGCGTGTCGAACTCGCATATAGTTTGCGGTTCACCGGGAACGCGAACCAGCGAAGTTGCGAACCGTTCGGGCCATCTCTATTCAGGTTATATCCCAGTAAAGTGTGAACTATGTTGCCAGAGAATGTATCGCCTTCCTTACCACCCCCATTTGATGTGTAGCTCAGCCGCCAACTGTTATTTTGTATTGGGGACATTTTTCCTGTTTTGCAGTGCCATACCCTTGATCGCATACTCATTTTTAGTCAGTCAGTAAAGCAGAAATGCTTGCATAAATGCTCTGTAACAATGCAATCCCTGTAAGAGAAAGAGAGACATCATGTAACTAAGTCGCCTTAAACCCAGAGAAAAAGAAGGAAGTATATTGAATGGAAAGTGGTAGCTAAAAAGGAGAAGAAGTCTACTATCTGTGTGAAATCCTTTGATCATATGCACTTCTGCGGAAATCCATTGTCATTATTTTATGTTTATTTTGCTATTTCTTATTTTTTTTGATGCCAATAGTTATAAGAGAGTCTACAAAAATAGGATCACAGTCGGGAAAAGACGGAATCTGAACTATTCCTTCTGTAGATTGCAGTAGGGTATTGTACCGTGTTAGCCATCAGTAAAAGCAAGAAGTTTTAAATCAAGATGATACCATTTATTGGCTAACTAAAAATGAATAAAAATAAGCAAGCTTTCGGCCTTGCAGCCTTCGTCTGGCTTATACCCTGTTAGTTTGCAAACTGGTGGTACAGACAGCTTTATACATGCAACATCAAAAGGGAGAACAGATATTTTTTCAAGCATACATACATGTCATTAAGATGCCTTAATTCAAACAGACCATCTACATGGGGTTAAAGGTTGTTAGTTAAGATAAGGATCCTTGTTTACTCCCTGCTCACAGACCTGGAATTAGGATTGACCCAGAGGTATCGTAAATTCTTAGTTCACAAGTTCAGCTATAATGGCTGAGAAAGTTCAGGGCAGTGACACGAAGATCATCCATGCTGTGTCCGTTGGACCGAAAGTGTGCCTGGCACACTATTACTGATACCAAATCTGGACTCCCAGTTGCTACACACTTTCGGTCCAACGGACACAGCATGGATGATCTTCGTCTCACTGCCCTGAAGAGTGGCTTCAAAACGTCAAATGATCGATTAATAGCAGAAGCAAAATGTATAAATTGGTTCAAAGCTGTGCAGAACGGTTTGAATAAGGACAACAACTTTTTATATTGGTATGAGACTGATGATATTTGAACTTTCTCAGCCATTATAGCTGAACTTGTGAACTAAGAATTTACGATACCTCTGGGTCAATCCTAATCCCAGGTCTGTGAGCAGGGAGTTGTAAGGCATAGCGGAGATACAGCCGCATGGACAAGCGGCATGGCGGCTATCTCCGCATCTCAGCCGGCGGATGCCGCCGCGCAGCAGCGTGGGGCTGTCTTGCCTGGTCCTTCTAGTGCACACAAATGGAGATCTACGACAGGCGACAGGACCTTTATGCTGCTAGAAGGGGAGTCAGCTGATCATGCCGATCAGCTGACTCCAGTCATGATTCGGATTGGCTGAGTGTCTGGGGCGGCGCTGGTCAGCGCTGTTAGTATATATAGGACTTGCTGGTCACTTGCAAGTTGTCTGCTGTTGCGAACACATGCGTGTGAGCGCTCAGACCTGAGTCAGATCCCACAGTATGTTAGAACCAGCCGGAGCTGGGAATTCACACTGAGTCAGATTCTTGTGATAGCCTTAAGTACTATTGTTTACTATTATCATCTTTCAGACTAGTTCCCAGGTGTTGAGACCAAGGACCTCACACCTAAGACTAGGAATTGTTATATTGTGATATAATCTCTCAGACTAGTTCCCAGGTGTTGAGACTAAGGACCTCACACCTAAGACTAGGAATTGTTATATTGTGATTATCATCTTTCAGACTAGATCCCAGGTGTTGAGACCAAGGACCTCACACCTAAGACTAGGAATTGTTATATTGTGATATCATTTCTCAGACTAGTTCCCAGGTGTTGAGACCAAGGTTATCTTAAGCAAGAGATTAAAGGGTTTTGCTGAGTAATATAGTTTGGACTTGGTTGCAAGGGACTGAAACTGATTAGGACTGTTATTGCTCAGTAGACCTGTACATATTCAAGTATTCAGCAGAAAGGGATATAATCCCATGGTATATTTGAAGTGCCTGATAGATAAGTAATGTAAACACAGAATGTAACAAATGTATGGTATTCATTTGGTAAAACTCTACGTGCACTTTCCTCTCTAGCTTTACCGGTGCACCGGCTGTGAAGAAAAGAAGATCGAGTATATATATATATATATATATATATATATATATATATATATATACACACACACATATATACATATATATATATGTATATATATATATATATATATATATATATATATATATATATATATATATATGTATATATATAATAGTGAAGGAAGTGGTTGTATTGTGAGTTAATATTTTGGGTTGGAATGGATACTTTCCACTTTCACCTTTTGTCACGGTCATAAATAAATTCTTTATATTCTTATGAGTCAGTGTCTGGTGGATTCCTCTCAGTCAGGTAAGAACAAAGAGTCAAAACAGGTTGCAGTATCAAAGCACCTGAGTCTTGCAAAACGCTGTGCTACACATATAGTGGGGAAAAGCCCTTGAACATACTGCTGGGCATGTTATGTGATTCAGCTGATCTATTCATTTTTTTTAGCTTAGCAAACATGGCCTTACTATGCACACAGTTATGTTCTGTGCTGTGTTTTAAAGAGCATCAGGTCAAAGATTGCTGTCTGTCTATTTGTCTTTTAAATGTATTGCCTTGTTTGAACTTGTATGCTTTGCAGAAGTTTAAATTATACTGCTACTTTATCAGTAGTTGCAATTCCCTGCAGAATAGCAGCCTAATTAGAAGAAAATACAAGGACCACCATCACAGATCAGAAGGGATCCTGCAAAAGGAGCTTTGATTCATTAAAAAGGTCTGTTATTACTGTAAGTGACAGGGCTTTGCATAATTCTGCTGGGCTATATCAGATCCCATCAGCAGATACCACACTGCAGTCATGTGTAATCCACTGTGCCAAGATCATGGCTTTCCTGATCTATTAAAAAGAAAACCTCTTGCCAATTACTTACACAAACCTTTAATTCACAATTCCTTCAGTAAACTTTACTACAGTCTTGTAACGATTGGTGTCAGCAACACAGATTTTTCTGATTATTGGCGATCTGCAGTATCACCAATAATACAGATACTATACCTGATTATGTGGTGATCTGCAGCATCACCAATAATGCTAGTATAGCTAGACACAGGAAAACCAATGTTGGATTGTGTTTTGGAGCAACAGTAATAAGAAGAGGAGATCTCCCGAGGAGCGGGAGATTCAGACAATACAGCAGCCAAGGATCCCCTGAGGAGCAGGGGATTCAGACTATACTGCTTCCAGTGGACACCTGAGGAGCAGGGACCACTGACTGTGCTGCAAGGATGATCACCTGAGGAGCAGGTGATTAAGACTACACTACAGCCAAGGATCTCCTGAGGAGCAGGAGATTCAGACTGTACTGCAGCCAGTGGACACCCGAGGAGCAGGGACCACTGGCTGTGCTGCAAGGATGATCACCTGAGGAGCAGGTGATTAAGACTCTACTGCAGCTAATGGCTAGGCCCACTAGTGAGGACAGGAAGGTCAGACAAGCAGGGTAGGCAACGTACGGACAGATAAAGTACAAAGACGGAAGGCTGATTCGATGTTTAGGTTCAGGCAGAGTCGGCAACAATAATCAGATAGGCAGAGGTACCGAATCAGCAAACAGGAGAGTAGTCAAGAAAGCAGAAGGTCATAACAGATAAACAATAGCAATGTAGCAATATCCTAGTCTAGGTGTGAAGTCCTTGGTTTCAACACCTGGGATCTAGACTAAGGTATAGTACACAGATAACACAATGCAATTAGTACTTTAAGCTATCAACGGAAACTGGCTAAGTGTGGATCCCCAGCTCCAGCTGGTTCTAGCACACTGTAGGATCTGACTAGGGTCTGAGCGCTAACACGTTAGCATTTGCAACTGCAGACAACCAGCAACTGACAGGCAGGTCCTATATATACTCAGAGCGCTCCACAGTGCCGCCCCAGTCACTCAGCCAATCCGGAGCACTACTGGAGTCAGCTGACCGGCTGATCAGCTGACTCCTCTCTTACTTGCATAAAGGTCCTGCCGCCTGGCGCGCGCGCACGTAGCTCTCAATCCATTTGCACTAGAAGGACCAGGCAAAGCAGCAGCATGTAGCTGCACGGCAGAGGCCGCCGGCTGATACGCGGAGATAGCCGTCCATGCCGCTTGGCCATGCGGCGGTATCTCCACTATCCTTTACAGTACCCCCCCCCCCCCCCGAGGAGTGGACCCCGGACACTTCCTACCTGGCTTCTCAGGGTGTAAGTCATGAAACTCTTTCTTTAATTCCTCCGCATGCATGCGACAATCCGGCACCTCCTCCAGACCATACCCCTTCGAGTGGACCAGATACTGTACAGAATTTTGCACTAATCAAGAATTCAATAAATTCTCGATCTCATACTCAGGTTGGTCGTCAACCATCACGGGGGGGAGGAATCCACATGCACCGCAGGCTTCAACAGGGAAACATGGAATGATCTCACACCTCTCATGCTGGCTGGGAGATCAATCGCATAAGTGACCTCATTAATCTTTCTGGACACTGGCTATGGGCCTACAAATCTGGGTCCTTACTTAGGTGACAGTTGTTTTAACGCTAAATGCCGAGTAGATACCCACACCATGTCCCCTGGAGAAAACTTCCACTCTACAGGCCGTCTCTTATCTGCCTGTTTCTTCTGAGTCTGGAAATCTTTTCCCAAATTCCTCTTAACCAACACCCAGATCTCCTTTAATGCCCCTTGCCAATCCTTCAGGGCCGAAAATGGGGTAGATGCCACAGGTAATGGAGAAAACTTGGGAGATTTTCCCGAAACTATCTGATAAGGGGAAAATCCTGAAGAGGAACTCTTCCGATTATTATGTGCAAATTACGCGAATGGCAGGAATTTTACCCAATCTGACTGTGCATCTGCCACATAACATCTGAGGAATTGTTCAAGGGACTGGTTAATTCTTTCGGTCTGACCATTGGTCTGTGGGTGGTAGCCTGATGAAAACGAAAGGTCCATACCTAACTGATGGCAAAAGGCTTTCCAGAATTTTGACACAAACTGGACTCCCCTATCTGACACCACGTTCTCCGGGATGCCATGCAGCCAGAAAACGTGCTGAATGAAGAGATCAGCTAACTCCTGGGCCGAGGGGAGTCCTTTCAGAGGGACGAAATGAGCCATCTTACTGAACCTATAAACTACCACCCAAATGACCGTCTTGCCTTCAGATTTGGGGAGTTCTCCTACAAAGTCCATTGACAAATGAGTCCAGGGTTCATTTGGCACTGGTAAGGGTTTTAATGTACCCACTGGTGCCTGGCGAGAGGGCTTACTTCTAGCACAAACTGAGCACTCTCTCACACACTCTTTACAATCAAGTGCCAGCGAAGGCCACCGTACACATCTGGCCAATAGATCCTGAGTTTGAGCAGCCCCGGGATGCCCAGCATTCTTATGAGAATAGAATAATTGTAAAAGTTGTAGGCGAAAAGGAAGTGGTACAAACATAACCCCCTCAGGCTTTCCTTCTGGAATGTCTTGTTGATAGGGCCCTAGAGTAACCGTCCAGTCCTCCCAGGTTTCGGTAGCTGCCAACACCACCTTTTGAGGTAGGATGGTCTCAGGGGTTGAAGGCTGAACTGTCTCTGGCTCGAAACACCTAGATAGAGCGTCTGCTTTGATGTTCTTACTACCTGGTGTATACGTTATGACAAATCTAAATCTTGAAAAGAATAAAGACCAACGGGCCTGTCGGGGACTAAGTCTTTTGGCCCCTTCTATGTACTCCAAGTTTTTATGGTCTGTATAGACTGTGATGGTATGTTCTGCCCCTTCCAGCCAATGGCGCCATTCTTCAAAGGCTAACTTAATGGCCAAGAGCTCTCGATTGCCAATATCGTAGTTCCTCTCGGCAGGAGAGAACCTACGAGAAAAGAAGGCACATGGGTGTAGTTTGCCTTGCAGACTGGAGCGCTGAGACAGTACAGCCCCAACCCCAATTTCTGATGCATCGACCTCAACAATGAAGGGGAAGGTGACATCCACATGTCTCAGAATGGGAGCAGAACAGAATAATTTTTTCAGTGTGGCAAAGGCGGACTGTGCCTCTGACGACCAGTGGTAAGTGTCAGCCCCCTTTTTAGTAAGGTTGGTGAGGGGTGACACTACAGAGGAGAACCCCTTGATGAATTTTCTGTAGTAATTGGCGAAACCAAGAAATCTTTGAAGTGCCTTCAATCCTACAGGTTGGGGCCACTCCAAAACAGCAGAGACTTTTTCTGGATCCATTGAGAGACCAGAAGTGGATATAATATATCCCAAAAAAGGAACTGTAGTGACCTCGAAGAGGCACTTTTCTAACTTTGCGTACAGTGAATTATGTCTTAATTTTCTTAAAACAAACTTGACATGCTTACGATGTTCTGTCAAATTAGGAGAGAAAATCAGTATGTTGTCTAGATACACTAGCACAAATTTCCCCAGTACCTCCCTGAAAACCTCATTGATTAACTCCTGGAAGACGGCAGGGGCATTACACAACCCGAAGGGCATAACCAAATACTCGTAATGCCCGTCGGGCGTGTTGAATGCCGTCTTCCATTCGTCACCATCCCTAATGCGTACCAGGTTGTATGCACCTCGCAGGTCCAACTTGGAGAAGATACTGGCATTGGTCACCTGAGCAAACAAATCGTCAATCAGAGGCAACGGGTAACGATTTTTTACTGTGATCTTATTCAAACCACGATAGTCAATGCAGGGTCTAAGCCCACCGTCCTTTTTCTGTACGAAAAAGAAGCCAGCCCCGGCTGGTGACCGGGAAGGACGGATGAAGCCTTTGGCCAAGTTTTCTTTAATGTATTCCTGCATTGCCACTTTCTCAGGTCCTGACAGATTATAAAGATAACCTCTAGGAGGCATACAACCAGATCTTAATTCTATGGGACAATCGAAACTCCGGTGAGGCTGGCGTTTTTCTGCAGACTTTGGACAGAACACGTCAGCGAATTCTGCATACTGTACTGGCACCCCTTTGACCTGTATCTTGGTAGCGCAAACAGCAACTCTCTCCAAACAATGATGATGACAATGGGTTGACCAGCTCTGTAGCTGACCTGAAGCCCAGTCAATCTGAGGGGAGTGGAGTTGCAACCAGGGCATACCAAGGATAATGGTAGAGGTTGCCATGTGCAGGACAAGGAACTGTAATTTCTCTTTATGTAACACCCCTATATTACACAATAATAAGGGGGTTTGGGAAAGAGGTTGTCTACTCTGTAACGGAGAGTCATCCACCGCTGTGACCAGAATCTGCCGGTCTAGAGGGAGTAAGGGAATGCCCAATTTTTTAACAAAATCATAATCTATAAAATTGGCTGCAGAGCCGGAGTCCACAAAGGCTTCTGTGGATATGGTCTGACCTTCCCATGTATTGGAACATGGAGCAGACGATTATTGTTTAGAGGTAAAGACTGCTCGCCTAGGGTATAACCTCTGACTACACAGCATTTCCCGACTTCTTAGGACAATTCTGAACCATGTGACCCTCCTCAGCACAGTATAGACAGAGTCTTTCTGATTTTCTGCGATTCTTTTTCACCTGCTTCAACCTTGAGTGTCCGATTTGCATCGGCTCAGGCGGAGGTGACGAGGGTGGAGAGAAGGCATAGGAGACATATCTTACAGCATTTTTGCCACGGGTCTGTTTCTGATAGCATAAGCGACGATCTACCCGTACTGCTAAAGAAATTGCATCGTCTATGGACTTGGGCTCAGGATGTCCTCCTAACATCAAATCAGAAACTGCATCAGATAAACCTGACAGAAAAGAGTCTAATAGAGCATATGTTCCCCATCTAGCTGACAAAGCCCACTTCCTGAACTCCGCAGCATAAACCTCCACCAAATCACGACCCTGCCTGAGGGTCTTTAGTTTCTTTTCAGCAGTGGAAGCAATATCCGGATCATCATATATAGTAGCCATGGCCTTAAAAACTTCCTGAACTGAGGATAACGCCTCATGCTCTGAATGAAGACTATATGCCCAGGTTTGTGAATCTCCTGACAAAAGGGTCTTTATAAATGTTACACTCTGACGCTCAGTTCCTGACAAGTTAGGCCTCAACTCAAAATAAGATAGCACCCGATTTCTAAAGTTCTGAAAGTCAGATCTATGTCCAGAAAACTTCTCAGGTACGGGCATGCGAAGGTCCGTGACTGGAGGGGATCGCACTGTATTAACAGCTATTTGAAGGACCTGTACTGACCCAGCCAGTTGTGTGATCTGAGTCTGTTGGGTATCAATCGCTCCCATGAGGTTATTCACCGAGGTAGCCAGGCCTTCAACTTGGCTGCGCAGTGCATCCATAATGTTTGGTCTGCTGTTCTGTAACGATTGGTGTCAGCAACACAGATTTTTCTGATTATTGGTGATCTGCAGTATCACCAATAATACAGATACTATACCTGATTATGTGGTGATCTGCAGAATCACCAATAATGCTAGTATAGCTAGACACGGGAAAACCAATGTGGGTTTGTGTTTTGGTGCAACAGCAATGAGAAGAGGAGATCTCCCGAGGAGCGGGAGATTCAGACAATACTGCAGCCAAGGATCCCCTGAGGAGTAGGGGATTCAGACTGCACTGCTGCCAGTGGAAACCTGAGGAGCAGGGACCACTGACTGTGCTGCAAGGATGATCACCTGAGGAGCAGGTGATTAAGACTACACTACAGCCAAGGATCTCCTGAGGAGTAGGTGATTCAGACTGTACTGCAGCCAGTGGACACCTGAGGAGCAGGGACCACTGACTGTGCTGCAAGGATGATCACCTGAGGAGCAGGTGATTAAGACTCTACTGCAGCTAGCGGACACTTGAGGAGCAAGTGTTACAGACAGTGCTGCAAGGGCTGATCACCTATGGAGTAGGTGACAGCTCTTAGAGATTCCTCACTAATGGCTAGGCCCACTAGTGAGGACAGGAAGGTCAGACAAGCAGGGTAGACAATGTACGGACAGATAAAGTACAAAGACGGAAGGCTGATTCGATGTTTAGGTTCAGGCAGAGTCGGCAACAATAATCAGATAGGCAGAGGTACCGAATCAGCAAACAGGAGAGTAGTCAAGGAAGCAGAAGGTCATAACAGATAAACAACAGTAATGTAGCAATAACCTAGTCTAGGTGTGAAGTCCTTGGTTTCTATACTAAGGTATAGTACACAGATAACACAATGCAATTAGTACTTTAAGCTATCAACGGAAACTGGCTAAGTGTGGATCCCCAGCTCCAGCTGGTTCTAGCACACTGTAGGATCTGACTAGGGTCTGAGCGCTAACACGTTAGCATTTGCAACAGCAGACAACCAGCAACTGACAGGCAGGTTCTATATATACTCAGCGCCGCCCCAGTCACTCAGCCAATCCGGAGCACTACTGGAGTCAGCTGACCGGCTGATCAGCTGACTCCTCTTTTACTTGCATAAAGGTCCTGTCGCCTGGCGCGCGCGCGTAGCTCTCAATCTATGTGCACTAGAAGGACCAGGCAAAGCAGCAGCATGTAGCTGCGCGGCAGAGGCCGCCGGCTGATATGCGGAGATAGCCGCCATGCCACTTGGCCATGCGGCGGTATCTCTGCTATCCTTTACAAGTCTGAAATGACCCAGGAAACCATTGCCAGAGCCGGTTCTCTCATGAACAGGGGCACTTCTAGCCATTTTGTCACTCCAGGCGAGAAAACCTGTGTCCCCCTCTCCCATGGTGCCCCCACCCCCATGAAAATAATCATAATGCGGCAATGTTTCATCATAAAATAATAATAATGCGTCAATGTTTCATCATAAAATCATCATAATGCAGCAATGTTTAATCATAAAATAATCATAATTCGGAAATGTTTTATCATAAAATATTCATAATGCAGCAATGTTTTATTATAAAATAATCATAATGCGGCAATGTTTCATCATAAAATAATCATAATGCGGCAATGTTTCATCATAAAATAATAATAATGCGGCAATGTTTCATCATAAAATAATCATAATGCAGCAATGTTTCAGCATAAAATAATCATAATGCGGCAATGTTTCATCATAAAATAATCATAATGCGGCAATGTTTTATCATAAAATAATCATAATGCGGCAATGTTTCATCATAAAATAATCATAATGCGGCAATGTTTAATCATGAAATAATCATAATTTGGCAATGTTTCATCATAAAATAATCATAATGCGGCAATGTTTCATCATAAAATAATCATAATGCAGCAATGTTTAATCATAAAATAATCATAATGCGGCAATGTTTCATCATAAAATAATCATAATGCAGCTATGTTTAATCATAAAATAATCATAATGCGGCAATGTTTTATCATAAAATAATCATAATGCGGCAATGTTTCATCATGAAATAATCATAATGCGGCAATGTTTAATCATAAAATCATCATAATGCGGCAATGTTTTATCATAAAATCATCATAATGCAGCAATGTCTAATCATAAAATAATCATAATGCTGCAATGTTTTATCATAAAATAATAATAATGCGGCAATGTTTCATCATAAAATCATCATAATGCAGCAATGTTTAATCATAAAATAATAATAATGCGGCAATGTTTAATCATAAAATAATCATAATGCGGCAATGTTTTATCATAAAATAATCATAATGCGGCAATGTTTCATCATAAAATAATAATAACGCGGCAATGTTTCATCATAAAATCATCATAATGCAGCAATGTTTAATCATAAAATAATCATAATGTGGCAATGTTTTATCATAAAATAATCATAATGCGGCAATGTTACATCATAAAATAATAATAATGCAGCAATGTTTCATCATAAAATAATCATAATGCGGCAATGTTTCATCATAAAATAATCATAATGCGGCAATGTTTTATCATAAAATAATCATAATGCGGCAATGTTTCATCATAAAATAATCATAATGCGGCAATGTTTCATCATAAAATAATCATAATGCGGCAATGTTTCATCATAAAATAATCATAATGCAGCAATGTTTCACCAGAAAATAATTGTAATGCGGCAATGTTTCACCAGAAAATAATCATAATGCGGCAATGTTTCACTAGAAAATAATCGTAATGTAGCAATGTTGCACTAGAAAATTATCGTAATGCAACAATGGACTAGGTGCCCCTGAAACCAGTCCATAACATGAAGTTGCTGGATCCTGAATGCTATTTGGCTATAGGAGTTACTGGGTGCAGGCTATAGAGGGTGCTGGGTGTGGCTGCAGGCTATAGTTGGTGCTGGGTATGGCTTCAGGCTATAGGGGTAGTGGGTGTAGGCTATAGAGGGTGCAGGCTATAGGTGGTAGTGTGGGTGCTAGTTACAGGCTATAGTGGGTGCTGGATGTATGCTTTAAAGGGTGCTGGGTGTGGGTGCAGGCTATGGGGGTAGTAGGGGCAGGCTATAGTTGGTGCAGGCTTTAGTGGGTGCTGGGTGTGGGTGCAGGCTATAAGGTGTAGTGGGTGCTAAGTTTAGACTATGAAAAAAGGAAAAAGAAAGGAGCAGTTTGGCACTTGCATTCCACTAAAAAAGCTTTATTCTTGCGGCTTCAGAATTTCTCTTGAATAAATACATGTAAAAATCATGTTGAAAGTTCCTACCAGGTCCCTTGGGCGCTGTGGGGTTGGTGGGAGCGGTGTGGGGCCTGACGACCGTTTCGCTCACTGAGCGTCCTCAGAGGCTCTCTGCACGCTGCGGCATCCATTTTTGGAATCATTTATAGGGATATCCTCCCTCCCGCTTGCGTGCTTAATCACCGCCGCTTGCCGAATCCCCGGCCGGCTGTCGCTTGATCGACGTCACGCCGGAACCGGAAGTTCGTGCGTTCCACCGCGGCCTCTCATTGCCAGGAAAACAATGTAACCACTGGCAGTGTGAGGAGCCGCCGCTAGATGGCGCCAAAACGTAAAGAGCATATGACCGTTCAGTATGGGCGATTCTTATCTCCCATACCAGAAACCGTCCTATTCTGACCTGGAAGAAAGATTACTGTTTAATTAAAAAGTACAGGCAACAAAATGAATAATAGTGGATAGTGATGTTGATAATGAAATGCATAAAGGGGGGGAGGGAAAAGAAAAAAACAAAAAAACACACGTGCGGGTGCATGTGCAATGGCCACCAAGGAATAAAGTCCTATTGAGGTCTGCCGCCGCACATCCACCTACACCCCATCCACCCCTAAAGACATCACACCATCCTAAAGGGAAAGGGGAGGAGAAGAAAGACCATGGGATAATTTATACTATCTCTCATAGTGTTCGTTTACATTTTGGCTATTCAGTTCCCACTACTCACTCCCACGTGTTCCCACCTATTCTGACTGTACTAACTAAAAACAACAATAAAAAAAGTGCAATTAGACATGTGACTCTTTCCATAATAACTATCTAGGAAGGATGTATTCTCCACAGGCAACTCACTACACCTAAGTTCAGGGGTCAAGAAAACAGACCATGTCCACATAATCATTTAGTCCCAACGCGCCCATGGCATCAGTTCTAATAATCCATTGGGTTTCTTTTCTCAGCAGCAATTTCTTCCTATCTCCACCTCTATGTGGTGTCATGACCTGTTCCAATCCAGCAAATTGTAAACATCCTGGGTTTCCATCATGTTGTGACCTAACATGTTCTATCAAGCGGGGACAGCCCTTCCCTGACCCTATAGATCCCAGGTGCCTTTGTATTCTTTCTTTAAGTTTTCTGGTCGTCATGCCAACGTAAAAACGCTGGCACGAGCACCAGATAATATATACCACATACCTCGTCTGGCATGTAATTAAGGTTTTCAACCTGTTTTCTACCGGGCCTACTTTCAAACTCTTTCCCTGCTCCATTTGGGGACATACAGAACAACGTCCACACCTATAGTTGCCTTGTGGCTGCATTTTCTCCAGCCAATTCTGTTTTCTAGGGGTCCTGAACTCACTACTAGTTAGATGGTTTCCCAATGTTGGAGCTCTCTTGAAGGTAATTAAAGGGGGTTCTTTGTAAATTTTCCCTAAAATGGGGTCTCTTTCAATGATTTTCCAATTTTTCAAAATACTCTTTTTTATTTCTCTGGCCATCGGTGTATACTCAAAGGTGAAGGTGAGACGTTCATCTGTTCTCTCTTGTTTTTTGTTTTTCCTTACTATCAGATTCTTCCTATCCACTCTTTGTGCCCTCATCCAGGCTTCATCTAATTGTTTCTGGTTGTATCCTCTTTTCTCTAGGTTTGATTTGAGTTCTTGTGCCTGTTCCATGAAGTCCTCTTCATTTGTATTATTTCGCCTAAGGCGCAAAAATTGGCTATATGGCAGGGATTTAAATACATGTTCCGGATGGTAACTTTCTCTGTGTAACAGGGTATTCCCTGTAATTGGTTTTTTGTAACCTTTTGAAGTAATAAATCCGTTCTGTATTCGGATACATAGGTCCAGGTATGCCACTTCCTTAGTACTGTAGACATAGGTGAATTGCATATTATTTTTTCCAGTGTTCAGGTATTCAAAAAACTCCTTAAACATGTCCTCGGTCCCGGTCCAAAACACCAGGACGTCATCTACAAATCTGGACCATCTCCTGAGGCATGCGCCATGGGGTACACCCGGGCCATACACGTATAACTCCTCCCACCATGCCAAAAACAAATTGGCATACGTGCATGACACGGATGTTCCCATGGCGGTGCCCGACAGCTGCCAAAACCACCTGCCGTCGTACATAAAGGCATTGTGAGTAAGTATGAACATAAGGCATTCACAAACATATTCAATGTAACAGTCATCTTTGTTTGTTTTTTTGAGGAAATGTCTAACCGCCGTTACACCATCTGCATGTGGTATTCTATTATATAAGTTCACCACATCAATGGTTATTAGGGCATCCCCTTCCCCCCAGGGCACCCCTTCTACGCTTTTCAGCACGTCCAGGGTGTCCTGCAGGTGGGATGGAACCTGTTTGAGCAAAGGCCTCAGGAGATGTTACACAGAGAAAGTTACCATCCGGAACATGTATTTAAATCCCTGCCATATAGCCAATTTTTGCGCCTTAGGCGAAATAATACAAATGAAGAGGACTTCATGGAACAGGCACAAGAACTCAAATCAAACCTAGAGAAAAGAGGATACAACCAGAAACAATTAGATGAAGCCTGGATGAGGGCACAAAGAGTGGATAGGAAGAATCTGATAGTAAGGAAAAACAAAAAACAAGAGAGAACAGATGAACGTCTCACCTTCACCTTTGAGTATACACCGATGGCCAGAGAAATAAAAAAGAGTATTTTGAAAAATTGGAAAATCATTGAAAGAGACCCCATTTTAGGGAAAATTTACAAAGAACCCCCTTTAATTACCTTCAAGAGAGCTCCAACATTGGGAAACCATCTAACTAGTAGTGAGTTCAGGACCCCTAGAAAACAGAATTGGCTGGAGAAAATGCAGCCACAAGGCAACTATAGGTGTGGACGTTGTTCTGTATGTCCCCAAATGGAGCAGGGAAAGAGTTTGAAAGTAGGCCCGGTAGAAAACAGGTTGAAAACCTTAATTACATGCCAGACGAGGTATGTGGTATATATTATCTGGTGCTCGTGCCAGCGTTTTTACGTTGGCATGACGACCAGAAAACTTAAAGAAAGAATACAAAGGCACCTGGGATCTATAGGGTCAGGGAAGGGCTGTCCCCGCTTGATAGAACATGTTAGGTCACAACATGATGGAAACCCAGGATGTTTACAATTTGCTGGATTGGAACAGGTCATGACACCACATAGAGGTGGAGATAGGAAGAAATTGCTGCTGAGAAAAGAAACCCAATGGATTATTAGAACTGATGCCATGGGCGCGTTGGGACTAAATGATTATGTGGACATGGCCTGTTTTCTTGACCCCTGAACTTAGGTGTAGTGAGTTGCCTGTGGAGAATACATCCTTCCTAGATAGTTATTATGGAAAGAGTCACATGTCTAATTGCACTTTTTTTATTGTTGTTTTTAGTTAGTACAGTCAGAATAGGTGGGAACACGTGGGAGTGAGTAGTGGGAACTGAATAGCCAAAATGTAAACGAACACTATGAGAGATAGTATAAATTATCCCATGGTCTTTCTTCTCCTCCCCTTTCCCTTTAGGATGGTGTGATGTCTTTAGGGGTGGATGGGGTGTAGGTGGATGTGCGGCGGCAGACCTCAATAGGACTTTATTCCTTGGTGGCCATTGCACATGCACCCGCACGTGTGTTTTTTTGTTTTTTTCTTTTCCCTCCCCCCCTTTATGCATTTCATTATCAACATCACTATCCACTATTATTCATTTTGTTGCCTGTACTTTTTAATTAAACAGTAATCTTTCTTCCAGGTCAGAATAGGACGGTTTCTGGTATGGGAGATAAGAATCGCCCATACTGAACGGTCATATGCTCTTTACGTTTTGGCGCCATCTAGCGGCGGCTCCTCACACTGCCAGTGGTTACATTGTTTTCCTGGCAATGAGAGGCCGCGGTGGAACGCACGAACTTCCGGTTCCGGCGTGACGTCGATCAAGCGACAGCCGGCCGGGGATTCGGCGAGCGGCGGTGATTAAGCACGCAAGCGGGAGGGAGGATATCCCTATAAATGATTCCAAAAATGGATGCCGCAGCGTGCAGAGAGCCTCTGAGGACGCTCAGTGAGCGAAACGGTCGTCAGGCCCCACACCGCTCCCACCAACCCCACAGCGCCCAAGGGACCTGGTAGGAACTTTCAACATGATTTTTACATGTATTTATTCAAGAGAAATTCTGAAGCCGCAAGAATAAAGCTTTTTTAGTGGAATGCAAGTGCCAAACTGCTCCTTTCTTTTTCCTTTTTTCATATGCACAATGTTGTTTATTGGTTTTGAGCACGCATGAACTATATTGATCCAACCTGGTCCTTACTCCGGATTCCTTTAATGTCATTTATATACCTTGATGAAAGCACACTAGCAGTGTAGTGCCCGTCTACTTTTTTCTACCTATCTTCTTAAGTTTAGACTATAGGAGGGATTGGGTGGCTTTAATGGGTGCTGGGTGTGTGCAGGCTATAGGGGGTAGTGGGTGCTAGCTGCAGGCTACAGTGGGTGCTGGGTGTGGCTTCAGGCTATAGGGGTAGTGGGTTTAGGCTATAGAGGGTGCAGGCTATAGGTGGTAGTGGGTGCTAGGTACAGGCTATAGTGGGTGCTGGGTGTAGGCTATAGAGGGTGCAGGCTTGAGTGCTGGGTGTGGGCGCAGGCTATAGGGGGTAGTGGGTGTTAGGTGTAGGCAATAGTGGGTGTTGGATGCAGGCTATAATGAGTGCTGGGTGTGGGTGTAGGTTATAAGGTGTAGTGGGTGCTAGGTGCAGACTATAAGGGAGATTGGGTGCTAGGTGCAGGCTATAGGGGTAGTGGGTGCTAGCTGCAGGCTATAGGCGGTGCTGGGTGCAGGCCAGAGCCGGGACAAGGTCCTCCAGCACCCAAGGCTGAGACACCAAAGTGCGCCCCTCCATCCCTCCCACCCCAGTCATCACACACTGATTGCTATTAGAAGAAGAGACGCCACAGGGCCCACAACCTCCCCAACACCTTAATATCTAGTTATCTGGCTTGCAGTCACTGTTATGTATCCCCTTTTCTTATTTCTTTCTGCTTCAAACACAATTAGGAATGACAGATGAATGAATTCTGCGCCCCCTCCTACACTGCGCCCTGAGGCTGGAGCCTCTTCAGCCTATGCCTCGGCCCGGCCCTGGTGCAGGCTATAGGGGATAGTGGGTGCTAGGTGCAGGCTATAGGGGCAGTGGGTGCTAGGTGTAGGCTATAGTCGGTGCTGGGAGTGGGCTCAGACTATAGGGGGTAGAGGGAGGTAGGTACACACTATAATGGGTGCTGATGGATGTGGGTGCAGGCTATAGGGGTAGTGGGTGCTAGGTCATCTATTGTGTGTGCTGGGTGTGGGTTTGGGCTATAGGGGGTAGAGAGAACTAGGTACATACTATAATGTGTGCTGCTGGGAGTGGGTGCAGGCTATAAGGGTAGTAAGTGCTAGGTGCATCTATATTCCGTCCATGTGTAGGCTATAGGGGTAGTGAGTGCTTGGTGCAAGCTATAGTGGGTGGTGGGTGTAGGTGCAGGATATTAGGTGGCAGTGGGTGTGTGCTATTTACTTACCATGCCCCTGATGGGTGACAAACAGGTCCTCGAAGTTGCAGAGGAGAGCAGCATAGGGTGGGATCTCTTCCACTACTCACCTTTCCGCCCACCTGCTCTCCTCCAGCGCAGACCAGCTGGGGGAGCGAGCAAGGCTACCTACTCCCTCCTCCTCACCACTTTCCTCCCGCTCACCAGCTTTCATCCCCACGGTGATTGGCTTGGGGGAGGGCGAGGCTACCTACTCTGCCTTCTCCCTGTTGCTGACCAATTACGCAGCAGAGAGGGAGGGTCCATCAGAAGAAGGCAGAGCGACCACAGGACCGGAGGCAAGCGCTGAGCCGCAGTCTTCTTGCGGCTTAACCACTTAAAGTACCAGAGGTCTCTGCCCCTTAAGGACCAGAGACCGCTGGTACAATAACAACGGAATCCCGACGAATCGCCGCATATTCCCGCCACAACCGCAGTCACCGCCGCACGGCGGGATCCTCTGGACATGCACTCTGCTGCCTCTATGACGGCAGAGTCATGTGAGCCAGTCAGGAGCCGCTTTCATTGGCTCCTGACCGTGTCTATCAATGTAAGCCTATGTGAGGTGCTTACATTCATAGACACGGCCAGGAGCCAATGAAATCGGCTCCTGACCGGCTCACAGGGCTCTGCCGTCATAGAGACAGGCAGAGCAAGTGAGCTGTGACTGGACACAGCGGGGCTTCAGTGGCGAGATTGGCGGGAGCGACGAAAACGGCAGATGCGTGCTGCGGCGGTGATTGAGATCTACGCCCTGCCAGCCAGGTAACCACAAAAACAGGGCGTAGATTTCAATCACCTTGGTCCTTAAGTAGTTAATGGGGCAGCACAGCGGCAGATGGGGTTCAGCATGGGAGTGCAATATCGTGCTCCCTGCCTATGACAGCGCCCCAGGCATGTGCCTGGAGTCTGTCACTAGAAGCGCCGCTGCTCATGAAGCAATGTGAAACATTGGCATCAGGCGTAGAGATTTCTGGATATAGCATTTTTGTACTGTGTGTACCCTCCTGAGGAGGAATGGAGTGGCTGAGGGTGAGCAGTTTGTTTGTTACAGACTCCCAGCCAGCCATTGTGCTTATTTTGTTGAGCAGCAGCATGTCATGTCAGAACATTAAATGAAGCAGAGTAAATTGTCGGGTGCTGTGTGATCAAAAAGTCTAGAACCCGCTCTGACCATTGCCACCTTGTAAAAGAATTTGTAATAAATCCAGGCCAGGATAGCAGGATCACTTTCTTCATTTGGTTAAAAAGAAAAAGGTCCGGGCACTGTCCTCATATATGCAAAAGACCTTTGACAATGTCAGATAATGAAACCAATTTGGCGGAGTGCTGGTTGAAGTACGTGGTAATGGTGGTGGCTATTAGCAATGGATGTGGCTTTCTAAGCAGAACCCATACTTTTGTCAGTTTATTAGCTCATTTTTAAAGTTACCAGATGGTAACTCGCTATGTGAAGCCCCTTTTATCTTTTGCTCCATGCGTACTGGTCAGGGTCGGACTGGGACCCATGGGGCCCACCACAGAAATTTAAATCTAGGGCCCACCCAGCCCACAACTCAGAGGCAGAGCACACATACCCAACCTTAAAGTGGTCTAACACCCAGCATTTCAACTTTGCTTTAAAAGATTGCTAACAGCTTAGAAACGATTATGCCAGATTTTTTTTTTTTAGCAGAAATTCACTGAATGGATTAAACATGACATTTTAGTGCTGCATTTAGCTAGAAATCCTCCTCCGGGCTTAGGTTTAGTTACAAATGTATCTATTTACAAAGTAATAAACAAACACTGCTCTGAGAGAACAAAGAGGGCTTCCCAGGCAGGCTTTTCAGAGGTCTAATTGCATTCCAAACAAAGATACATTTGTAACTAAAGATAAGAACGGATGTGGATTCCTAGTTAAATCCAACACTAAAATGTCATGTTTAACCCATTCAGTGAATTTCTGCTTAAAAAAAAATCTGGCGTAATAATTTCTAAGCTGTAAGCAATCTTTTAAAGCAAAGTTGTAATGCTGGGTGTTAAACCACTTTAAAAAGACTCTGAGATAAGTCTTCCTGGCTTTTTTTTACTTACGGATGGATGTATCCCTCGCCGTCCTCCTACGATCTGCCGTTCAGCCGCGGTGAGCCCCGGTAAGTGGCTCAGTGACGTCAGCAGTGGACCTTCTGCGCATACGCGGGCCTTCTGCTCAAGTGCAGAAGGCCCCGGCTGACGTCACTCAGTCAGACTGAGTCCGAAACGGGAGATCGCAGGAGGATGGCGAGGGACTGATCCATGCTTATGGGCAGACGGAAGCCCCGGGTAAGTAAAAAAAAGGCAGGAAGACTCATCTCTGAGTCTCTTTCACCACTTGAGGACCGCAGTGGTAAAACCCCCCTAAAGACCAGGACATTTTTCTCTAAATAGGCCACTGCAGCTTTAAGGGCTCGCTGCAGGGTGGCACAACTCAGCACACAAGTGATCTCACCCCCCCCTTTTCTCCCCACCAACAGAGCTCTCTGTTGGTGGGGTCTGATCGCTCCCCTATGTTAATTTTTTATTATAAATATTTATTTTATTATTTAATAAATAAATGTGCCTATTTTTTTTTTACTATTTATTCCCCAGCTACCCCCCTCCCCCCACCAGCCAATCACCGTGATCAGCTGTCATAGGCTTCGCTGGAGCAGTCCGTAGGTAGTTAAGCATCAAAATTAAAAAAACGAAACAGGGTTCTTTCATCCATATTGCCTTTTATTTTTAATTTTACATTAACATTATCACAGCAATATTCAATAGTTCTTTAAAGTTATCATGAACTGAAACATCTACTTATGAAATTACATGATGTACCAAAGGCATATATAACGGTATGTAGAGATGGCTCGAACCTCCGATTTTTGGTTCGCGAACCTCGAACGCAAACTTCCACAAAGGTTCGGTTCGCGTGAACTTTCGCGAACCGCAATAGACTTCAATGGGAATGCGAACTTTGAAAACTAGAAACATTTATGCTGGCCAGAAAAATGATGGAAAAGATGTTTCAAGGGGTCTAACACCTGAAGGGGGGCATGGCGGAGTGGGATACATGCCAAAAGTCCCGGGTAAAAATCTGGATTTGACGCAAAGCAGCGTTTTATGGGCAGAAATCATATTGCATGCTAAATTGGAGGCCTAAAGTGCTTTAACCACTTTACCCCCCGCGGTACGGATTTCTCCGTCCCTTTTTCCATCTGTATAAAACCAAGGGACGGAGAAATCCGTATCTCCCGCGCTACCGCCGCTGTCCGCGCTCCTGCCGCTCGTGCGCGTGCTCCCGCCGCTCGTGCACGCCGCCGCCCGCTCGCCTGGAGATCAATGAACGGGAAAATCCATTCCCGTTCGTTGATCTAAGCCCCCGCAATGATCTGCTGCTTATATGAGAAACAGCGCAATCATTGTGATTTTCCCAGCCTCGTAGTGCTTCCAGTAAGCGTCCTTCCGGACGCTTACAGGTCGCATGAACACAAACTCACTGTAAAACTACACTCTAAAGCATTTTACATATACAAATACATTAGTTTTACACAATAAAAAACACCCCAAATTCTCTTTTCTTGCTTGTCACGGTTAAAATTATACCCTATACAGATCATCAGATAATGTTTTGGCCACAAAATACACTGTTAATCATGAGCAGCGCCAATGCATTTTTCAAGGCTTTTTTGCACCAGAAACAATACAGTCATTCTTTCCTAACAAAACCCCTGGAGTCTCAGAACATTGGATACAGGCCATAAATGACACCATTCTGAAAACTAGACAACCAGACCTACTGAGATATACATATTTTGTAACATTTGCACTTGTGCGGTTTTGCTGAAATTGCACCGTAACTTTGAAAGGTATTTTTTTACAGTTTTTTTTACTTTGGCATGAAAAAACAATTCAAATGACGTATGCATAATCTCTCAAACACGGAAGCGTGTGCGCGACAGATTGGCGACAACTCGTCGCCGGGTCCCTCCGCATACACACTGCGGAAGAGGGATTAGTGGTGTGACGGAAGCTGTCGGCGACGTTCCTCCCCCTCCCGCCGGAAACTCCGTGCACTGCCTATTGGTTGCTGTAGCTAGTCCGCATACACACGCGGACTAGCGACAGTTGCGGCGAAGTTGTGGCGGCAACTGTCGCCAGGCGATTGACCGCGCCAATCGCCTGGCGACAGCAGCGACGAGCGACAGTTCAGGGCGCGCGCGCCATACTCACGTGCGACCAGTCGCCGCAACACGTGTGTGCCACGTGGTTGCGGCGACAATTGTAGCCCATGAGTATGGGGCTTTAATCATGAGCAGTGCAATGTATTTTTCAAGGCCCTTTTTTTACTATATGCAAGAATGTAATTCTTTCTTCTCAAAGCCCCAGGAGTGTAAAGGTGCGTACACACGCACTACAGAAGCCAACGACGGGTCTGTCTGACCCTCCCGCTGGGCGGACTTTCAGCAGACTGTAGTGCGTGTGTACTCACTGTCGGCGGACTGATAAGGCTGTTCGTGAACGATACACTGAGCGGATTGTTCAGGAACAGCCTTATCAGTCCGCCGACAGTGCGTACACATGCACTACAGTCTGCTGAAAGGCCGCCCAGCGGGAGGGTCCGACGGACCCGTCGTTGGCTTCTGTAGTGCGTGTGTACGCACCTTAAGACCATTCAATAAAAGACACAAATGGTACCACTCTAAAAACTAGAGACCCAGACCTACTCAGTTGCAAATAGAATCATTTAAGTGAGGCCTATATCACTATCCTTAACTCTGATGACAGATACATTGGAACTCGCCATTGCTGGTCTAGCAGGATGGAGACAATACAGAGGTCATATGCCAAGGCAAGCCAGTGGTCAGAAGATGGGGGGTGGTCTGCAGAGTAAAGTCTTGTGGCCAACACTCTCGCCTTGCAGCAGAAAGTCCAAGTGGGAAAAAAATATTTGCATGTTGTAGGAGTCTTGGGTTTCCTCTAAGCTTCTGGGGTTCCTCCCACACTCCCAAAAAAGGTGGTAATGGTAACTAGTGGTAATTGTGAGCTCCTTTGAGGGACAGTAAGTGGCAAATAATATTAGAGAGGAAAAAATAAAGTCCAGTTAAAATTTAGGGTAATGAAAGTCTAATAGCTGCTGAGGGTATGGTATGCCTCAAAGCAGCCGACAATGCAGAGTCCTGGATGTGAGGGGCACTTTGGGCAGTGGTACCTGCTGTCACTCTGCCTCTAATTCTTAGTGCACACCCGGCATCGTTTCTGTGGCTTCGCCTTAAAGAGTAACTGTCAGGCTGCAGAAGCTAATTTAAACCTCTATTCTCCTGTGTTAAACAGTTTAGAAGGAAGCCCAAAAGCAATTAGTGAAGATAAAAATCTTAGTTACCTTTGATGTGTGCTTATCTTAAAGGCTGTTATAGACCCATAAAGACGCAAGCCGCATTCTAAACTGCAAAGCATTCTGGGGCCCTCCCCTCGGCTGCTAATGAGACGTTACAGCAGCTTGTGTAATCAGTCCAGAGCGTAGCACTGATAAATCTCGGGCAGAGTACACTGCAGGAGTCAGCTATTGTTCCTAGCCACATGGCTCATTAATATTCACTGCACACTGTGTTATTTAGTACAAGCTTATCTGTGATCAGGAAGCAGGCAGGACATGACGACACATTTGACAGAAAAACATGGAGCCTGCCATGAGCTGTCAGGAGCATCTATCTCTGCATATACTATATACAAATTCTGTGAAATCCAAACGTGGACAGTGAAATGCATATGTAATGTAAGTACAGCCAATCTTTAGCTACTGATATATGTGTTTATTTTCTCTGAGACCTTATACCTAACAGCTCCTCTTTAATTGGGTTCGGGGGGATCAGGGCAGGAAAATGTTTTCCCCTTAGGCGAACTGTGCTATCAAGTTGCATTGGATTGAATTCCTCCATAAGGTTTATGCTTTCATTGATCATCGATCTTAAAGCTTCTCGCATAAGCTTCTGGTAGCTGTCACTGTGGCGTGTCTTTTTAAAAAGCACAAATGCATTGTGCATGGCCATCTCCAGGCCCTCTTTAAAAAAAAATAAATAAAAAGCAAGATCCACCCCACCTATATTTTTTGTGTAGTCGACCAGTGCCACTGGCTTCTTGATCTGTTCACTGGAGGTTGTGACAGGAACCCAGGGGTGAGCCTGGGGTGCCTGGCACCTGGGTGCAAGATTTTCTCTAGCGCCTATGGGAGTGGTTAAATTAACCGCGCCCAACCACATAACCACACCCATGTCCTGCCTAATTACACCCACACCTTCCACCTCTTTACGCATGCATGTGATACCCCATTCCTACCCCTCTTCCATGGGCTTGCTCCTGGCTGGCTTTGGCTGCCTGCGAGTCTGCTAGTCTCTGGACTGACTCAGGTTGAGGCTCTGCGAGTGCGACGCAGTCACACACTGCGTATTTATGGCTGCCTGCGGCCACCCTACTCTCGCTCGCTGTCGTCGGCCAAGCCCAAGCGTGAGGTAGGCTGCCTGTATCTTTCCCGTTGCGCCGCGCAGCCTGCCAGTGTTGCCAACTTTTCATGTTATTTTTTACTGACAAATATCTAAAAATTTACTGACAAAAGATTATTTTTACTGACAAAATTTCCCCACTAAATGCACATAAGAGACAGCGTTTCACCAGTAAATGCACGTAAATGACTGACAGCCTTTTATCAGTAAATGCACATAATGAGAGACAGCTTTTCCCCAGTAAATGCACATAATAATAGACAGCTTTTCACCAGTAAATGCACATAATAAGAGACAGCTTTTCACCAGTAAATGCACATGAGATGGCTTTTCACCAGTAGATGCACATAATAAGAGACCGCTTTTCACCAGTAAATGCACATAAGAAACCGATTTTCACCAGTAAATGCACATAATAAGAAACCGCTTTTCACCAGTAAATGCACATAATAAGAGACAGCTTTTCACCAGCAAATGCACATAATAAGAGACCGCTTTTCACCAGTAAATGCACATAATAAGAGACCGCTTTTCACCAGTAAATGCACATAATGACAAACAGCCAGTGTCCCCAGTATATGTAGCCCGCTTGGACCCCCTTTAGGCAGTGAGTGACAGGGTGCCCTTTAGGCAGTGAGTGACAGGGAGCCCTTTAGGCAGTGAGTTACAGGGAGCCCTTTAGGCAGTGAGTGACAGGGAGCCCCTTTGGCAGTGAGTGACAGGGAGCCCCTTTGGCAGTGAGTGACAGGGTACCCCTTTGGCAGTGAGTGACAGGGAGCCCCTTTAGGCTGTGAATGACAGGGAGCCCCTTTAGGCAGTGAGTGAGTGACAGGGAGCCCCTTTAGTCAGTGAGTGAGTGACAGGGAGCCCCTTTGGCAGTGAGTGACAGGGAGCCCCTTTGGCAGTGAGTGACAGGGAGCCCCTTTGGCAGTGAGTGACAGGGAGCCCCTTTGGCAGTGAGTGACAGGGAGCCCCTTTAGGCAGTGAGTGACAGGGAGTTCCTTTAGGCAGTGAGTGACAGGGAGCCCCTTTAGGCTGTGAATGACAGGGAGCCCCTTTAGGCAGTGAGTGAGTGACAGGGAGCCCCTTTAGGCAGTGAGTGAGTGACTGGGAGCCCCTTTAGGCAGTGAGTGAATGACAGGGAGCCCCTTTAGGTAGTGAGTGAGTGACAGGGAGCCCCTTTAGGCAGTGAGTAAGTGACAGGGAGCCCCATTAGGTAGTGAGTGAGTGACAGGGAGGCCCTTTAGGTAGTGAGTGAGTGAGTGACAGGGAGACCCTTTAGGTAGCGAGTGAGTGACAGGGAGGCCCTTTAGGTAGTGAGTGAGTGACAGGGAGCCCCATTAGGTAGTGAGTGAGTGACAGGGAGGCCCTTTAGGTAGTGAGTGAGTGACAGGGAGGCCCTTTAGGTAGTGAGTGAGTGACAGGGAGGCCCTTTAGGTAGTGAGTGAGTGACAGGGAGCCCCTTTAGGTAGTGAGTGAGTGACAGGGAGCCCCATTAGGTAGTGAGTGAGTGACAGGGAGCCCCTTTAGGTAGTGAGTGAGTGACAGGGAGCCCCATTAGGTAGTGAGTGAGTGACAGGGAGGCCCTTTAGGTAGTGAGTGAGTGACAGGGAGGCCCTTTAGGTAGTGAGTGAGTGACAGGGAGCCCCTTTAGGTAGTAAGTGAGTGAGTGACAGGGAGCCCCCGCCGCCACCGCTCCCCCCTCACCTCGCAGCCAGCAGACCTCAGGATCAGCGGTAGTGAGTGAGCGACAGGGAGCCGCCGCCACTCCCCCCTCACATCGCAGCCAGCAGACCTCAGGATCAGCGGCGACCCGACCAATACGAGCGGGTGCCGGACGCACCCGCTCTATATGCGGAAGTGATGTCACTTCCGCATATCAGTGCGGGCGCTGGGTCCTAGCGCCCGCACGATTGTCGCCGTCTGATCGAGGTCTGAGTGACGTGGCGGCTACAGGGAGGGAGGGAGCCGCGGCCAGAGGGGGTAAGCGGCGGCCGGGCGGCGCCTGTTAGGCGCGGCCCTGCAGGAACCACTTCTTCATTGTGAATGGAAGTCAGGACCATGACATCTCTCTTGTCCCTGAATTTTAAAGCCAGGTGCTCACCACAACTGAGACTGTGCATTTCCCCCTTTGTTAATTTTTAATTAACCACCTGTGGTGGGAGGCCTATGCGGTTTGGCCTCACCGTCCCACAGGCACCAGTCTCTGCAGAATATAAAAATTTGAAAAGGGGAATGGTGGTATAGAAGTTATCCACGTATGCATGATAGCCTTGATGGAGGAGTGGGTTGGCTAGTTTCACCACAGTTTTCCCACTGGTTGGCATGTACGGTGGGCACCCATCTGGCTGTAAATGGCTATCTTTGCCCTCATACAGCAAAAAAACATATGTGTATCCACTGCTGCTCTCACATAGCTTATACAATTTTACCCCATACTTGGCAGCCTTACTTGGGATATATTGCTTTATCCCTAATCTGCCATGGAAGGGTAGGAGGGATTCATCCACTGCAACATCTCTCTCTGGGGTGTACACCTCACTAAATGTTGTACTGAAGTGGGTAAGGGCTGGTTCAGACGGACGTTTGGAGGCGTCTCGTTCGTTGGCGTCGCGGCGGCAATGCGTTCGGGCTTTCAGCAGCGTTCGCATTGCGTTCGGCGTTTTTCTTCCCCTAGGGGGACATTACCCGTCGCGGTTAACCGCCCTACTTGAACGCCAGGGAAAATCGGAACCCAAATGCCGCGTTCGTGTAAATGCGCGTGAAAGCTTGGTACAAATGCTCCCATTCACTTGAATGGGAGCGTTTAACACCAAGCCCCGAACAATGGCGGTAAACGCTCCGCAAGCGTCCGTCTGAACCAGCCCTAAGGATGGGCCTCAGCTTAATAAGCTTGTAATAGGCAGGATCATCTTTGGGGAAATTGTCTGTATTATCAGCAAAGTGCAGGCATTTCATAAGAACCTCATAGTGCTGCCTGCTCATCGAAGCTGGAAACAGGGGTGTGCTGTGCATAAAGTCTGTAGACCAGTACAGTCTTATTTCTGGCTGTTGGACTATGCCCATGTGTAGTGTTAGGGCCAGAAACACCTTTAGGTCAGGTATGGTGGTGGGCTCCCATTTTTCATCCAAATAACCGGTGGGCTTCTGGGCAATATACTGCTGCGCAAACAAATTGGTTTGCTCCACAATGAGCTGCGGCAAATCATCACCCACAAAGATCTGGAAGAAATCAGCAGGCCTAAAGATGTCAGTGAGCACTGATATTCCGCTTGTCCCTGTAAAAGGCGGGATGTTGGGGGCTACAAGGTTAGCGGGTGACCACGTGCCCTAAATTATGTCCTTAGGTACCGGTGGGCGTACCTGCCTTTGCCTGGCTCCCCTCCAGCCTCTGCTGCTAGTTGCAGCTGGCTATCCACTGAGCCCCCTGCGGTGGCATCTGAGGGGCCCTGGACAGAGGAATCATCATCCCTCCTGAAGCGGCGAGACGGCTGCCCAACGCTCTCTGAACTGTCAGACTCTGACTCCGAGCTGCTGCTCGTTGGGTGCCATTCGCTCCCCGAATCATCCCCACTGCTGCTGCTCTGCTGAAGGAAGGCGGCTGCCTCCTCAACAGAATAGAGTCTCCCCGCCATAGCAAGCAAAGGGGATAGATAGATAGATAGATAGATTGGATGGGTGGATGGAAAGACAGACAGACAGATCGATCGATCAATCGAGCGATCGATCAATAACAGAAAGAGGTTTTTTGTTTTTTTTTATGAAGATGACAAGAAAGAATAGAAAAGTATAGATAGAAATATCAGAATAAGGGTAGAAGAGGGGTGAAATAGTACAGAAAAGTACTAAGAAGTACTAAAAAGTACTAAAATAAAACAGAAAAGCAGTAAATGGCAAAGGAGGGGGAGGATAAGGGGTTAATAAAAAGTATGGGGTTAGAATTTTATTTGAAAAATGTAAAAATCCTACCACAATCACAGTCTCTTTCTCCCTCACAGCTCCTGTCACCTCTGAATGCTGATTGACAGCAGTCTGAGGTGATGGATGAGCTGGGAGGGAGAAAGAAAGTTTGTTTGCTGACACTCATTAGGCAGATCATTGTTACTGGCTTGTAACAACGATCTGCCTTGTTACTGGCACTTGATTGGCCCAGGGAACATGTGATTCCCTGGTCCAATCACTAAGCCGCGGGACCCGACGTGCGCGCGGCGGGAGCACGCCCGCTCGCACACATCGGCAGAGTTACAATGTAACTCATTAAAACGTCATGTTGCCATTAATAGCGGCGAACATGACGTTTTAATGCGTTAGATTGTCTGTAAATGGTTAAGGACACTAAAAGGAGGTTCATTCATGTACTGATTTGTAGGGCTGTGCAGCACAGCCCTATATTATAATAAATGGCCTGGTCACTAGGGGGTGTAAGCCTGAGGTCCTGAAGTGGTTAAGAAGAACTGCTACTAAAGAGATTCCCTCCAGTTGTACTGTCAACAGTAAATAAACTGAAGAGCCTCTCTCTAAGGGCGGGTTTCCACTTGTAAATTATTCGAATGCGGCTACATAGCCGCATCGCATCACTTCTGCCGCCGGCCGCATCACTTCCGCATCTCCCGATGTGAAAGTCCATGGGGGAGATGTGACACGGCTGCGGGCGGATGCGGCCGTGCGATAATCTGCAGCATGCTGCAGATTTTCGGATCGCACTGCTCCGCACAACATGTACGCAGTGGAAACACTTCCACTGGCGTGAATGTGTTTTTTTTAGGACACCTGCAGTGTGATGCGGCTAGTGGAAACGGGCTCTTATGCTGGGCATACACGGCTCATTTGTGCGCCGATATCATACCATACCGGCGCGTCCCTGCTCGTCCCCGCGGGTGCCCAGATCAATTTGCGCTCGTCCCCGCGGCCCTTCCTAATCTGACGCTCGTTTCTTCCATTGTTCGCCCACGGGGATCGAGCGCAATATTGATCCGGCGCGGTGATCGGACACGTCGGAAATGATCAATCGAGCCATCAGCAACTCGATTGATAAGAAACATCTCACCGTGTATGCCCTGCATTACAGTTCTTCTTTCACATAACGTACAATTAAGGCGGAATGAAACCCAGCATTTCTACTTTGCTCTAATAGATAATTTACAGCATATTATATACAACCAGCATTTTTTTTTTTACTAGAACTGCATTCAAAGGGTTAACACATGCTTTAGAAGCTTCCCTTCCTCAGAGCTGGTGGCTTCGGAAACTTTACATAATGTTATCTAGTGTTTAACCACTTCCGGGTTCCGGGTGGTTTTGCTGATCGGTGCTGCGTGGGCTCTCCAGCCCGCAGCACCGATCAGATAACAGCCAGGCCGATCAGACTTCCCCCCTTTTTTCCCCACTAGAGGGATGTCCTGCTGGGGGGGTCTGATCGCCACCGGCTGCTTGCGCTTGCGGGGGGGGGGCTCTTCAAAGCCCCCCTCCGCAGCTTTTCCTGGCCTCCTTCCCCTTACCTCCCTCTCCCTCCCCCTGTGAGCGGCGCAGGACGGATTTCCGTCCTGCGCCTGATGGGATAGGCTTTAGCCTATCAGATGCCGGCGATCCCCGGCCAATCAGAGGCCGGGGATTAGTGTTGGGCGAACAGTGTTCGCCACTGTTCGGGTTCTGCAGAACATCACTCTGTTCGGGTGATGTTCGAGTTCGGCCGAACACCTGATGGTGTTCGGCCAAACTGTTCGGACATATGGCCGAACTAAGAGCGCATGGCCGAACGTTACCCGAACGTTCGGCTAGCGCTGTGATTGGCCGAACGGGTCACGTGGTTCGGACCCGAACGCGCTCTGATTGGCCGAACGGGTCACGTGGTTCGGGTAAATAAATACCCGATCCACGTCATTTCTCCGCCATTTGTCTGTGGGTTTAGCTTTGGGTAGGCAGGCAGGGTAGTTCTCTCTCCAGCCAGGCTAGCCAGGGTCCCCCGGTCATTGTGTCGCTGCTGGGAATAGTAGTACACCGCTCAGCCACACTATATAGCATTGTGTTTACTGCCACTCTGTGTGTCTGCTGGGAACAGTAGTACACCGCTCACCCTGTATAGCATTGTGCTCTGTGTCGCTGCTGGGAATAGTAGTACACCGCTCAGCCACACTATATAGCATTGTGTTTACTGCCACTCTGTGTGTCTGCTGGGAACAGTAGTACACCACTCACCCTGTATAGCATTGTGCTCTGTGTCGCTGCTGGGAATAGTAGTACACCGCTCAGCCACACTATATAGCATTGTGTTTACTGCCACTCTGTGTGTCTGCTGGGAACAGTAGTACACCACTCACCCTGTATAGCATTGTGCTCTGTGTCGCTGCTGGGAATAGTAGTACACCGCTCAGCCACACTATATAGCATTGTGTTTACTGCCACTCTGTGTGTGTGCTGGGAACAGTAGTACACCACTCACCCTGTATAGCATTGTGCTCTGTGTCGCTGCTGGGAATAGTAGTACACCGCTCAGCCACACTATATAGCATTGTGTTTACTGCCACTCTGTGTGTCTGCTGGGAACAGTAGTACACCGCTCACCCTGTATAGCATTGTGCTCTGTGTCGCTGCTGGGAATAGTAGTACACCGCTCAGCCACACTATATAGCATTGTGTTTACTGCCACTCTGTGTGTCTGCTGGGAACAGTAGTACACCGCTTACCCTGTATAGCATTGTGCTCTGTGTCGCTGCTGGGAATAGTAGTACACCGCTCAGCCACACTATATAGCATTGTGTTTACTGCCACTCTGTGTGTCTGCTGGGAACAGTAGTACACCGCTTACCCTGTATAGCATTGTGCTCTGTGTCGCTGCTGGGAATAGTAGTACACCGCTCAGCCACACTATATAGCATTGTGTTTACTGCCACTGTGTGTCTGCTGGGAACAGTAGTACACCACTCACCCTGTATAGCATTGTGCTCTGTGTCGCTGCTGGGAATAGTAGTACACCGCTCAGCCACACTATATAGCATTGTGTTTACTGCCACTCTGTGTGTCTGCTGGGAACAGTAGTACACCGCTCACCCTGTATAGCATTGTGCTCTGTGTCGCTGCTGGGAATAGTAGTACACCGCTCAGCCACACTATATAGCATTGTGTTTACTGCCACTCTGTGTGTCTGCTGGGAACAGTAGTACACCGCTTACCCTGTATAGCATTGTGCTCTGTGTCGCTGCTGGGAATAGTAGTACACCGCTCAGCCACACTATATAGCATTGTGTTTACTGCCACTCTGTGTGTCTGCTGGGAACAGTAGTACACCGCTTACCCTGTATAGCATTGTGCTCTGTGTCGCTGCTGGGAATAGTAGTACACCGCTCAGCCACACTATATAGCATTGTGTTTACTGCCACTCTGTGTGTCTGCTGGGAACAGTAGTACACCGCTTACCCTGTATAGCATTGTGCTCTGTGTCGCTGCCTGGAATAGTAGTACACCGCTCAGCCACACTATATAGCATTGTGTTTACTGCCACTCTGTGTGTCTGCTGGGAACAGTAGTACACCGCTCACCCTGTATAGCATTGTGCTCTGTGTCGCTGCTGGGAATAGTAGTACACCGCTCACCCGCCACTGTATAGCATTTCTGTACTGCCACTGTACTGCTGCCAGTCAGCGTGTACTTTTACGGATAAGTGAAATGAAGAAGAAATCCTGTGAAAGAGGGAGGGGCAAGGGAAGAGGTGTTCCCCCTGACGGTTCACGTACAGGCCATAGTGGAGCACCGAAGAAAACCTACTCAACACCGCCCATGTTGTCCAGGAAATCAACCCTCACAAATCCAAAAGAACAGGACCAGATAATTAATTGGATGACCTCTCAAGCGTCCAGCAGTGGGTTAAGCTGCACCAGCACATCACGCACGAGGTCCGAGTCCTCAGCCAGTTACAAGGAGCCAGTGGGCACAAAGCAGACACAACCGGCAGCGACACCACGCACACAACTGCCAAATAACCAGCCCGAAGAATTTCCTCAGGACACAATGGGGTATTCGCAGGAGCTATTCCCAGGCCAGCACAACAAACTTCCACCTTTCAAAGGTCAATGGAACTGCCAGAAATTTTGTGCCCGGATTCACAACCATTGACTGTGGGAAATGCACCGCACACTGAAATGCAAGGCGAGTCCGAGGAGGACTCGGAAACCCAAATCCCAGAGCAAGTTGGGCAGGAGGGGTTTCAATTGCAGGAGGTCGGCCGAGAAGATCTTGAAGATGATGTTGAAGTGTGCTGCGCAGAGGTTGTTGTGGGGAGCTCTACTCCACGGCGGCGGCCCACAATCACATATGACGAGTTTGAGGAGATGGAAGAGGAGGAGGAGGGTATGGACAATGTTGACAGAGACCCAGATTTTGTATGTGAAGGAGAACATCGCCGTCGTAGCAGCAGCACAGATGAGTCTGTTGAAGAACCCACTGCTGCACGAGTTCGACTTGTGCCACAAGGTAGGCGGCACGAAATTTCAGGCACCACAAGCGTGGAAGTTCAAGTGAGACAAAAAAGAGGCGCAAACAGAAATCACCAGCAAGGCAGGTGCTCCAAAGTCTGGCCTTTCTTTGAAGACTGCAGTGAGGATGGTACCATGGTGATTTGCAAGGTGTGCAAGACCCGCCTGAGCAGGGGGAAACATATTAACAACCTCTCCACCACCAGCATGACCCGCCACATGGTATCCAAACATCCCACTCTGTGGCCGCCAGGACAGGGTACCAGCAGCAACACTGCCTCCCTTGGGGTCACCAGACTCACCACCAGACCCTCCTCAGCAGCAGCAGTAGCCCAGCCATTGCGTGGTTCACAACAACATTCACAAACATCAGACGACGCTGACACTGTCACTTTCCGGAATAGTGCTCTTGAGGTCTCCCAGTCATCAAACACAACAACCAACAGCCGTTCAGTGTGCAGCCCTACGGTTCAGTTGTCTGTCTCGGAGATGCTTGAGCGCATGAGGAAATTGCCAGCAAATGACCCCCGGGCCGTGGCAGTAACAGCCAGCATAGCCAAGCTTCTGGCCTGCGAAATGCTGCCATATCGAGTGGTGGAGACAAACAGCTTCAAGGGCATGATGTCAGTGGCCATCCCACGTTACGTGGTTCCCAGCCTCTACCACTTTGCGCGCTCTGCAGTGCCTGAGTTGCATGAGCACGTGGTCAGCAAAATAACCCGAAGCTTGAAGAATGCCGTTGCCTGCAAGGTTCACCTCACCACTGACACCTGGACGAGTGCGTTCGGCCAGGGTCGATACATCTCCCTTACCGCGCACTGGGTGAACCTTGTGGAGCCTGGCAGCGATTCCTCACCTGCTACGGCGCGGGTGTTGCCCACGCCGCAAACAGCTGCACCGCCGTCCCTCCCACTGGATAACAACAGCAGCACCTACCTCTCTGACTCCTTCTCCTCCAACGCATCTCAAAGCTGTACCTCATCCGGAAACGCTAACCCAGCAGCAGTAGGATCGTGGAAGCAGTGCAGCACAGCTGTTGGCATGCGTCAGCAAGCATTGCTGAAGCTGATCTGCCTTGGGGATAAGCAGCACACAGGGGAGGAAATTTGGAGGGGAATAAAGGAACAGACGGATTTGTGGCTGGCACCGCTGGACATGAAACCGGGCATGGTTGTGTGTGATAATGGGAGTAATCTCATTCGCGCTTTTAAGGTTGGCTAAGCTGACACACATCCCTTGCCTGGCGCACGTAATGAACCTAGTAGTTCAGCGGTTCCTGAGGACATACCCAGGCGTTGCCGATCTTCTGTTGAAGGTGCAACGAGTGGCCAAACATTGTAGAAATTCCAGTACTGCTTCGGGGGCACTCGCCAAGATGCAGGAGCGCTTCAATCTCCCCCACCATCGCTTGCTGTGTGATGTCCCTACGCACTGGAATTCTACGCTGCACATGCTAGCCCGCTTTTGCGAGCAGAAGATTGCAGTGGTCCAGTACATGACGGCGCAGTACCGAGGCGCATCCGGACAGCTGCCAAGCTTCTGTGGATCTGATTGGGCCAACATGTTGGACCTCTGCCAAGTCCTCCAAAATTTTGAGCAATCCACGTTGCTTGTGAGCAGTGACAACTCTTCAGTCAGCATTACCATACCACTGCTGTGTTTACTGAAGAAGTCAATGTTGAAAATCAAGGAAACAGCTGTCATGATGCAACTGGGGGAATCTGAAGGAGAAAACGATCAGCGTGATGGTACCAACATCAGGCCATCCGCCTCAGGAAACGCTGGCCCCAGCAGCTATGACGAAGAAGAGGAGGAGGAACAGCTGGAGTTGGAGCAGGAATTTCATGCCACCACTGACGAGGGCCAGAGCGGTGCACGTTGGACTTCCACAATTCAGCGCGAATAGTCAGCAGAAGCAGACCAGGAAGAAGGTGACGACTATGATGCATCACAACAACTATCACAACGTCATTGCGCAAACACTGAGTAAGCAGACATAATAATGCGAAAAGTATGCCTAATATATACACTAATGTGTTAATGAAAAGGAGGGCAGGTCCTCGACCTGGTAAGTGACTCTCAAAAATTGGAAAGAAAAAAGGGGCACCTCCCTAAATACAATAATATATTGAGTATGAAGAAACCGGTGCATGAGGCCAGAAGTAAATACAAAAACTCACTTTATTGAAGCCAATGTGAAAACAATAAAATCAATTAAAACCAAGGCAATACCATGCCCAGCCCAAAATCCCTAATATGATACAATAATTGCCATAAGCCCATCAATAAGACTAATATGTAGCACAATACAGTAAACGCAACTAACAGATGTAGATTGCGTAAAACTACTGAGGAGCAATGATGTATATAATAACAGCATCCAAAATCAGTAATGAAATAGTCAAAAGCTGATGCTGCAGCATCACAGCTCCTCAGCAGTAAAGGCTGTCTAACTAAACGTGCAGCAGTTCCAATATAAAGAAATCTCCTGGACTATGCATCCATGATAAGTGCAAAAGGTAACTTGAATTGAAAAACAAAAATAAGACCTCATAGAGGATAAAAGTGGTTTGATACAAACAAGGTGAAACAATATATATCTATATACATATAGGCACAAATATAAACAGGTGCTGTGAGAATCAGCCAATATGGTAAAGTGAGGTAATGAGGAGAGGCATAGAGCGGGAGAAAAGTAATAGGGCTTACCTAATAGAGAGTGTATCAAGGGCTGGGGAAGGTTGCTGGGGCGCTCCTGCGCCCGTCCGACTAGTTCCGCCGAAGCTGCTGGGGCTCACTGTCCCCCAGCAGCTTCGGCGGAACTAGTCGGACGGGCGCAGGAGCGCCCCAGCAACCTTCCCCAGCCCTTGATACACTCTCTATTAGGTAAGCCCTATTACTTTTCTCCCGCTCTATGCCTCTCCTCATTACCTCACTTTACCATATTGGCTGATTCTTACAGCACCTGTTTATATTTGTGCCTATATGTATATAGATATATATTGTTTCACCTTGTTTGTATCAAACCACTTTTATCCTCTATGAGGTCTTATTTTTGTTTTTCAATTCAAGTTACCTTTTGCACTTATCATGGATGCATAGTCCAGGAGATTTCTTTATATTGGAACTGCTGCACGTTTAGTTAGACAGCCTTTACTGCTGAGGAGCTGTGATGCTGCAGCATCAGCTTTTGACTATTTCATTACTGATTTTGGATGCTGTTATTATATACATCATTGTTTCTCAGTAGTTTTACGCAATCTACATCTGTTAGTTGCGTTTACTGTATTGTGCTACATATTAGTCTTATTGATGGGCTTATGGCAATTATTGTATCATATTAGGGATTTTGGGCTGGGCATGGTATTGCCTTGGTTTTAATTGATTTTATTGTTTTCACATTGGCTTCAATAAAGTGAGTTTTTGTATTTACTTCTGGCCTCATGCACCAGTTTCTTCATACTCAATATATTATTGTATTTAGTAACAACTATCACAACGCTCACAAGAGGATGATGAGGATTCTGGCAGGACTCTGGCACACATGGCTCAATTCATGCTAGACTGCATTGAACGCGACCCACGCATTGTGCGCATTCTGGACAACACCAATTACTGGGTTTATACCTTTCTGGATCCACGGTACAAACACAATGTTCCAAAACTGCTTGAAGAAAGAGTCAGACAGGTCAAAATGGAAGAATACCAGCAGGCCCTTGTGGAGACTTTAGAGAGGAGATTGACATCCTCCCCCTCCTCTAGCCAGTTGTACGCCGACAGACTGACTTCCACAAACCCAGGACGACCAGGAGGGCAGCAAACAACACAAGCTGCAGCTAGTGCCCAAAAGGGAATGGTATCGGCAGTGTCCTTGGAGTGGGAAAATTTTCTGACACCCATGCAGCAGCCCACAGAACAGCAAGCGTGCAGATCCACCTCCAACACCGATCGCCTGGAGAAGATGGTCAAGGACTACATGTCAGATGGCGTAGCTGTGTTGAACAATCCATCTGCACCCTTCAACTATTGGGTATCGAAGCTAGACACCTGGCACGAACTGGCAATGTACGCAATAGAGGTGCTGGCTTGCCCGGCAGCCAGCGTTATGTCGGAACGCTGTTTCAGTGCTGCCGGAGGCACCGTCACAGATCGGCGTATCCGCCTCTCCACAGAAAATGCAGACCGTCTGACTCAAATTAAAATGAATCAATCCTGGATTGGAAACGACTATGCAACACTCCTGGACCCCAACCAAGTAACATGAACAATGACCATCTGTGATGGGTAAGCGTTGCCAGTCCCTGTTTATGGAACCTCTTATCTTTATTACATTTATGACTGCATGGCGGCAAAATGCATGCTATCCGCACGCTTCTTGTCCTCATGCAAGGCCTGGGTTGTTGTGTCTCAAAGCGTGGCCTTCTCTTCCTGCGCCTCCTCCTGTTCCATCACGTGTGCTGCTGCTGCGTTAGCGTTTCCGGTCCCTGTTTATGGAACCTCTTATCTTTATTACATTTATGACTGCATGGCGGCAAAAAGCATGCTATCCGCACGCTTCTTGTCCTCATGCAAGGCCTGGGTTGTTGTGTCTGAAAGCGTGGCCTTCTCCTCCTGCGCCTCATCCTGTTCCATCACGTGTGCTGCTGCTGGGTTAGCGTTGCCGGTCCCTGTTTATGGAACCTCTTATCTTTATAACATTTATGACTGCATGGCGGCAAAAAGCATGCTATCCGCATGCTTCTTGTCCTCATGCAAGGCCTGGGTTGTTGTGTCTGAAAGCGTGGCCTTCTCCTCCTGCGCCTCCTCCTGTTCCATCACGTGTGCTGCTGCTGGGTTAGCGTTTCCGGTCCCTGTTTATGGAACCTCTTATCTTTATTACATTTATGACTGCATGGCGGCAAAATGCATGCTATCCGCACGCTTCTTGTCCTCATGCAAGGCCTGGGTTGTTGTGTCTCAAAGCGTGGCCTTCTCCTCCTGCGCCTCCTCCTGTTCCATCACGTGTGCTGCTGCTGGGTTAGCGTTTCCGGTCCCTGTTTATGGAACCTCTTATCTTTATTACATTTATGACTGCATGGCGGCAAAAAGCATGCTATCCGCACGCTTCTTGTCCTCATGCAAGGCCTGGGTTGTTGTGTCTGAAAGCGTGGCCTTCTCCTCCTGCGCCTCCTCCTGTTCCATCACGTGTGCTGCTGCTAGGTTAGCGTTGCCGGTCCCTGTTTATGGAACCTCTTATCTTTATTACATTTATGACTGCATGGCGGC
This sequence comes from Hyperolius riggenbachi, assembly GCF_040937935.1. Classification (NCBI taxonomy): domain Eukaryota; kingdom Metazoa; phylum Chordata; class Amphibia; order Anura; family Hyperoliidae; genus Hyperolius; species Hyperolius riggenbachi. Next base: position 262,176,763 of record NC_090646.1, read on the forward strand.
AAAATGCATGCTATCCGCACGCTTCTTGTCCTCATGCAAGGCCTGGGTTGTTGTGTCTGAAAGCGTGGCCTTCTCCTCCTGCGCCTCCTCCTGTTCCATCACGTGTGCTGCTGCTGGGTTAGCGTTTCCGGTCCCTGTTTATGGAACCTCTTATCTTTATTACATTTATGACTGCATGGCGGCAAAATGCATGCTATCTGCACGCTTCTTGTCCTCATGCAAGGCCTGGGTTGTTGTGTCTGAAAGCGTGGCCTTCTCCTCCTGCGCCTCATCCTGTTCCATCACGTGTGCTGCTGCTGGGTTAGCGTTGCCGGTCCCTGTTTATGGAACCTCTTATCTTTATAACATTTATGACTGCATGGCGGCAAAAAGCATGCTATCCGCATGCTTCTTGTCCTCATGCAAGGCCTGGGTTGTTGTGTCTGAAAGCGTGGCCTTTTCCTCCTGCGCCTCCTCCTGTTCCATCACGTGTGCTGCTGCTGGGTTAGCGTTTCCGGTCCCTGTTTATGGAACCTCTTATCTTTATTACATTTATGACTGCATGGCGGCAAAATGCATGCTATCCGCACGCTTCTTGTCCTCATGCAAGGCCTGGGTTGTTGTGTCTCAAAGCGTGGCCTTCTCCTCCTGCGCCTCCTCCTGTTCCATTACGTGTGCTGCTGCTGGGTTAGCGTTTCCGGTCCCTGTTTATGGAACCTCTTATCTTTATTACATTTATGACTGCATGGCGGCAAAAAGCATGCTATCCGCACGCTTCTTGTCCTCATGCAAGGCCTGGGTTGTTGTGTCTGAAAGCGTGGCCTTCTCCTCCTGCGCCTCCTCCTGTTCCATCACGTGTGCTGCTGCTGGGTTAGCGTTGCCGGTCCCTGTTTATGGAACCTCTTATCTTTATTACATTTATGACTGCATGGCGGCAAAATGCATGCTATCCGCACGCTTCTTGTCCTCATGCAAGGCCTGGGTTGTTGTGTCTGAAAGCGTGGCCTTCTCCTCCTGCGCCTCCTCCTGTTCCATCACGTGTGCTGCTGCTGGGTTAGCGTTTCCGGTCCCTGTTTATGGAACCTCTTATCTTTATTACATTTATGACTGCATGGCGGCAAAATGCATGCTATCCGCACGCTTCTTGTCCTCATGCAAGGCCTGGGTTGTTGTGTCTGAAAGCGTAGCCTTCTCCTCCTGCGCCTCCTCCTGTTCCATCACGTGTGCTGCTGCTGGGTTAGCGTTTCCGGTCCCTGTTTATGGAACCTCTTATCTTTATTACATTTATGACTACATGGCGGCAAAAAGCATGCTATCCGCACGCTTCTTGTCCTCATGCAAGGCCTGGGTTGTTGTGTCTGAAAGCGTGGCCTTCTCCTCCTGCGCCTCCTCCTGTTCCATCACGTGTGCTGCTGCTGGGTTAGCATTGCCGGTCCCTGTTTATGGAACCTCTTATCTTTATTACATTTATGACTGCATGGCGGCAAAAAGCATGCTATCCGCTCGCTTCTTGTCCTCATGCAAGGCCTGGGTTGTTGTGTCTGAAAGCGTGGCCTTCTCCTCCTGCGCCTCCTCCTGTTCCATCACGTGTGCTGCTGCTGGGTTAGCATTTCCGGTCCCTGTTTATGGAACCTCTTATCTTTATTACATTTATGACTGCATGGCGGCAAAATGCATGCTATCCGCACGCTTCTTGTCCTCATGCAAGGCCTGGGTTGTTGTGTCTCAAAGCGTGGCCTTCTCCTCCTCATGCGCCTCCTCCTGTTCCATCACGTGTACTGCTGCTGGGTTAGCGTTTCCGGTCCCTGTTTATGGAACCTCTTATCTTTATTACATTTATGACTGCATGGCGGTAAAATGCATGCTATCCGCACGCTTCTTGTCCTCATGCAAGGCCTGGGTTGTTGTGTCTCAAAGCGTGGCCTTCTCCTCCTGCGCCTCCTCCTGTTCCATCACGTGTGCTGCTGCTGGGTTAGCGTTTCCGGTCCCTGTTTATGGAACCTCTTATCTTTATTACATTTATGACTGCATGGCGGCAAAAAGCATGCTATCCGCATGCTTCTTGTCCTCATGCAAGGCCTGGGTTGTTGTGTCTGAAAGCGTGGCCTTCTCCTCCTGCGCCGCCTCCTGTTCCATCATGTGTGCTGCTGCTGGGTTAGCGTTGCCAGTCCCTGTTTATGGAACCTCTTATCTTTATTACATTTATGACTGCATGGCGGCAAAATGCATGCTATCCGCACGCTTCTTGTCCTCATGCAAGGCCTGGGTTGTTGTGTCTGAAAGCGTGGCCTTCTCCTCCTGCACCTCCTCCTGTTCCATCACGTGTGCTGCTGCTGGGTTAGCGTTTCCGGTCCCTGTTTATGGAATCTCTTATCTTTACTACATTTATGACTGCATGGCGGCAAAATGCATGCTATCCGCACGCTTCTTGTCCTCATGCAAGGCCTGGGTTGTTGTGTCTCAAAGCGTGGCCTTCTCCTCCTGCGCCTCCTCCTGTTCCATCACGTGTGCTGCTGCTGGGTTAGCGTTTCCGGTCCCTGTTTATGGAACCTCTTATCTTTATTACATTTATGACTGCATGGCGGCAAAAAGCATGCTATCCGCACGCTTCTTTGTCCTCATGCAAGGCCTGGGTTGTTGTGTCTGAAAGCGTGGCCTTCTCCTCCTGCGCCTCCTCCTGTTCCATCACGTGTGCTGCTGCTGGGTTAGCGTTGCCGGTCCCTGTTTATGGAACCTCTTATCTTTATTACATTTATGACTGCATGGCGGCCAAAAGCATGCTATCCGCACGCTTCTTGTCCTCATGCAAGGCCTGGGTTGTTGTGTCTCAAAGCGTGGCCTTCTCCTCCTGCGCCTCCTCCTGTTCCATCACGTGTGCTGCTGCTGGGTTAGCGTTTCCGGTCCCTGTTTATGGAACCTCTTATCTTTATTACATTTATGACTGCATGGCGGCAAAATGCATGCTATCCGCACGCTTCTTGTCCTCATGCAAGGCCTGGGTTGTTGTGTCTCAAAGCGTGGCCTTCTCCTCCTGCGCCTCCTCCTGTTCCATCACGTGTGCTGCTGCTGGGTTAGCGTTTCCGGTCCCTGTTTATGGAACCTCTTATCTTTATTACATTTATGACTGCATGGCGGCAAAATGCATGCTATCCGCACGCTTCTTGTCCTCATGCAAGGCCTGGGTTGTTGTGTCTCAAAGCGTGGCCTTCTCCTCCTGCGCCTCCTCCTGTTCCATCACGTGTGCTGCTGCTGGGTTAGCGTTTCCGGTCCCTGTTTATGGAACCTCTTATCTTTATTACATTTATGACTGCATGGCGGCAAAAAGCATGCTATCCGCACGCTTCTTGTCCTCATGCAAGGCCTGGGTTGTTGTGTCTGAAAGCGTGGCCTTCTCCTCCTACGCCTCCTCCTGTTCCATCACGTGTGCTGCTGCTGGGTTAGCATTGCCGGTCCCTGTTTATGGAACCTCTTATCTTTATTACATTTATGACTGCATGGCGGCAAAAAGCATGCTATCCGCTCGCTTCTTGTCCTCATGCAAGGCCTAGGTTGTTGTGTCTGAAAGCGTGGCCTTCTCCTCCTGCGCCTCCTCCTGTTCCATCACGTGTGCTGCTGCTGGTTTAGCATTTCCGGTCCCTGTTTATGGAACCTCTTATCTTTATTACATTTATGACTGCATGGCGGCAAAATGCATGCTATCCGCACGCTTCTTGTCCTCATGCAAGGCCTGGGTTGTTGTGTCTCAAAGCGTGGCCTTCTCCTCCTGCGCCTCCTCCTGTTCCATCACGTGTGCTGCTGCTGGGTTAGCGTTGCCGGTCCCTGTTTATGGAACCTCTTATCTTTATAACATTTATGACTGCATGGCGGCAAAAAGCATGCTATCCGCACGCTTCTTGTCCTCATGCAAGGCCTGGGTTGTTGTGTCTGAAAGCGTGGCCTTCTCCTCCTGCGCCTCCTCCTGTTCCATCACGTGTGCTGCTGCTGGGTTAGCGTTTCCGGTCCCTGTTTATGGAACCTCTTATCTTTATTACATTTATGACTGCATGGCGGCAAAATGCATGCTATCCGCACGCTTCTTGTCCTCATGCAAGGCCTGGGTTGTTGTGTCTCAAAGCGTGGCCTTCTCCTCCTGCGCCTCCTCCTGTTCCATCACGTGTGCTGCTGCTGGGTTAGCGTTTCCGGTCCCTGTTTATGGAACCTCTTATCTTTATTACATTTATGACTGCATGGCGGCAAAAAGCATGCTATCCGCACGCTTCTTGTCCTCATGCAAGGCCTGGGTTGTTGTGTCTGAAAGCGTGGCCTTCTCCTCCTGCGCCTCCTCCTGTTCCATCACGTGTGCTGCTGCTGGGTTAGCGTTGCCGGTCCCTGTTTATGGAACCTCTTATCTTTATTACATTTATGACTGCATGGCGGCAAAAAGCATGCTATCCTTACGCTTCTTGTCCTCATGCAAGGCCTGGGTTGTTGTGTCTCAAAGCGTGGCCTTCTCCTCCTGCGCCTCCTCCTGTTCCATCACGTGTGCTGCTGCTGGGTTAGCGTTTCCGGTCCCTGTTTATGGAACCTCTTATCTTTATTACATTTATGACTGCATGGCGGCAAAATGCATGCTATCCGCACGCTTCTTGTCCTCATGCAAGGCCTGGGTTGTTGTGTCTCAAAGCGTGGCCTTCTCCTCCTGCGCCTCCTCCTGTTCCATCACGTGTGCTGCTGCTGGGTTAGCATTTCCGGTCCCTGTTTATGGAACCTCTTATCTTTATTACATTTATGACTGCATGGCGGCAAAATGCATGCTATCCGCACGCTTCTTGTCCTCATGCAAGGCCTGGGTTGTTGTGTCTCAAAGCGTGGCCTTCTCCTCCTGCGCCTCCTCCTGTTCCATCACGTGTGCTGCTGCTGGGTTAGCGTTTCCGGTCCCTGTTTATGGAACCTCTTATCTTTATTACATTTATGACTGCATGGCGGCAAAATGCATGCTATCCGCACGCTTCTTGTCCTCATGCAAGGCCTGGGTTGTTGTGTCTCAAAGCGTGGCCTTCTCCTCCTGCGCCTCATCCTGTTCCATCACGTGTGCTGCTGCTGGGTTAGCGTTTCCGGTCCCTGTTTATGGAACCTCTTATCTTTATTACATTTATGACTGCATGGCGGCAAAAAGCATGCTATCCGCACGCTTCTTGTCCTCATGCAAGGCCTGGGTTGTTGTGTCTGAAAGCGTGGCCTTCTCCTCCTGCGCCGCCTCCTGTTCCATCATGTGTGCTGCTGCTGGGTTAGCGTTGCCAGTCCCTGTTTATGGAACCTCTTATCTTTATTACATTTATGACTGCATGGCGGCAAAATGCATGCTATCCGCACGCTTCTTGTCCTCATGCAAGGCCTGGGTTGTTGTGTCTGAAAGCGTGGCCTTCTCCTCCTGCACCTCCTCCTGTTCCATCACGTGTGCTGCTGCTGGGTTAGCGTTTCCGGTCCCTGTTTATGGAATCTCTTATCTTTATTACATTTATGACTGCATGGCGGCAAAATGCATGCTATCCGCACGCTTCTTGTCCTCATGCAAGGCCTGGGTTGTTGTGTCTCAAAGCGTGGCCTTCTCCTCCTGCGCCTCCTCCTGTTCCATCACGTGTGCTGCTGCTGGGTTAGCGTTTCCGGTCCCTGTTTATGGAACCTCTTATCTTTATTACATTTATGACTGCATGGCGGCAAAAAGCATGCTATCCGCACGCTTCTTTGTCCTCATGCAAGGCCTGGGTTGTTGTGTCTGAAAGCGTGGCCTTCTCCTCCTGCGCCTCCTCCTGTTCCATCACGTGTGCTGCTGCTGGGTTAGCGTTGCCGGTCCCTGTTTATGGAACCTCTTATCTTTATTACATTTATGACTGCATGGCGGCCAAAAGCATGCTATCCGCACGCTTCTTGTCCTCATGCAAGGCCTGGGTTGTTGTGTCTGAAAGCGTGGCCTTCTCCTCCTGCGCCTCCTCCTGTTCCATCACGTGTGCTGCTGCTGGGTTAGCGTTTCCGGTCCCTGTTTATGGAACCTCTTATCTTTATTACATTTATGACTGCATGGCGGCAAAATGCATGCTATCCGCACGCTTCTTGTCCTCATGCAAGGCCTGGGTTGTTGTGTCTCAAAGCGTGGCCTTCTCCTCCTGCGCCTCCTCCTGTTCCATCACGTGTGCTGCTGCTGGGTTAGCGTTTCCGGTCCCTGTTTATGGAACCTCTTATCTTTATTACATTTATGACTGCATGGCGGCAAAATGCATGCTATCCGCACGCTTCTTGTCCTCATGCAAGGCCTGGGTTGTTGTGTCTCAAAGCGTGGCCTTCTCCTCCTGCGCCTCCTCCTGTTCCATCACGTGTGCTGCTGCTGGTTTAGCATTTCCGGTCCCTGTTTATGGAACCTCTTATCTTTATTACATTTATGACTGCATGGCGGCAAAATGCATGCTATCCGCACGCTTCTTGTCCTCATGCAAGGCCTGGGTTGTTGTGTCTCAAAGCGTGGCCTTCTCCTCCTGCGCCTCCTCCTGTTCCATCACGTGTGCTGCTGCTGGGTTAGCGTTGCCGGTCCCTGTTTATGGAACCTCTTATCTTTATAACATTTATGACTGCATGGCGGCAAAAAGCATGCTATCCGCACGCTTCTTGTCCTCATGCAAGGCCTGGGTTGTTGTGTCTGAAAGCGTGGCCTTCTCCTCCTGCGCCTCCTCCTGTTCCATCACGTGTGCTGCTGCTGGGTTAGCGTTTCCGGTCCCTGTTTATGGAACCTCTTATCTTTATTACATTTATGACTGCATGGCGGCAAAATGCATGCTATCCGCACGCTTCTTGTCCTCATGCAAGGCCTGGGTTGTTGTGTCTCAAAGCGTGGCCTTCTCCTCCTGCGCCTCCTCCTGTTCCATCACGTGTGCTGCTGCTGGGTTAGCGTTTCCGGTCCCTGTTTATGGAACCTCTTATCTTTATTACATTTATGACTGCATGGCGGCAAAAAGCATGCTATCCGCACGCTTCTTGTCCTCATGCAAGGCCTGGGTTGTTGTGTCTGAAAGCGTGGCCTTCTCCTCCTGCGCCTCCTCCTGTTCCATCACGTGTGCTGCTGCTGGGTTAGCGTTGCCGGTCCCTGTTTATGGAACCTCTTATCTTTATTACATTTATGACTGCATGGCGGCAAAAAGCATGCTATCCGCACGCTTCTTGTCCTCATGCAAGGCCTGGGTTGTTGTGTCTCAAAGCGTGGCCTTCTCCTCCTGCGCCTCCTCCTGTTCCATCACGTGTGCTGCTGCTGGGTTAGCGTTTCCGGTCCCTGTTTATGGAACCTCTTATCTTTATTACATTTATGACTGCATGGCGGCAAAATGCATGCTATCCGCACGCTTCTTGTCCTCATGCAAGGCCTGGGTTGTTGTGTCTCAAAGCGTGGCCTTCTCCTCCTGCGCCTCCTCCTGTTCCATCACGTGTGCTGCTGCTGGGTTAGCGTTTCCGGTCCCTGTTTATGGAACCTCTTATCTTTATTACATTTATGACTGCATGGCGGCAAAATGCATGCTATCCGCACGCTTCTTGTCCTCATGCAAGGCCTGGGTTGTTGTGTCTCAAAGCGTGGCCTTCTCCTCCTGCGCCTCCTCCTGTTCCATCACGTGTGCTGCTGCTGGGTTAGCGTTTCCGGTCCCTGTTTATGGAACCTCTTATCTTTATTACATTTATGACTGCATGGCGGCAAAATGCATGCTATCCGCACGCTTCTTGTCCTCATGCAAGGCCTGGGTTGTTGTGTCTCAAAGCGTGGCCTTCTCCTCCTGCGCCTCCTCCTGTTCCATCACGTGTGCTGCTGCTGGGTTAGCGTTTCCGGTCCCTGTTTATGGAACCTCTTATCTTTATTACATTTATGACTGCATGGCGGCAAAAAGCATGCTATCCGCACGCTTCTTGTCCTCATGCAAGGCCTGGGTTGTTGTGTCTGAAAGCGTGGCCTTCTCCTCCTACGCCTCCTCCTGTTCCATCACGTGTGCTGCTGCTGGGTTAGCATTGCCGGTCCCTGTTTATGGAGCCTCTTATCTTTATTACATTTATGACTGCATGGCGGCAAAAAGCATGCTATCCGCTCGCTTCTTGTCCTCATGCAAGGCCTAGGTTGTTGTGTCTGAAAGCGTGGCCTTCTCCTCCTGCGCCTCCTCCTGTTCCATCACGTGTGCTGCTGCTGGTTTAGCATTTCCGGTCCCTGTTTATGGAACCTCTTATCTTTATTACATTTATGACTGCATGGCGGCAAAATGCATGCTATCCGCACGCTTCTTGTCCTCATGCAAGGCCTGGGTTGTTGTGTCTCAAAGCGTGGCCTTCTCCTCCTGCGCCTCCTCCTGTTCCATCACGTGTGCTGCTGCTGGGTTAGCGTTTCCGGTCCCTGTTTATGGAACCTCTTATCTTTATTACATTTATGACTGCATGGCGGCAAAATGCATGCTATCCGCACGCTTCTTGTCCTCATGCAAGGCCTGGGTTGTTGTGTCTCAAAGCGTGGCCTTCTCCTCCTGCGCCTCCTCCTGTTCCATTACGTGTGCTGCTGCTGGGTTAGCGTTTCCGGTCCCTGTTTATGGAACCTCTTATCTTTATTACATTTATGACTGCATGGCGGCAAAAAGCATGCTTGCCGCACGCTTCTTGTCCTCATGCAAGGCCTGGGTTGTTGTGTCTGAAAGCGTGGCCTTCTCCTCCTGCGCCTCCTCCTGTTCCATCACGTGTGCTGCTGCTAGGTTAGCGTTGCCGGTCCCTGTTTATGGAACCTCTTATCTTTATTACATTTATGACTGCATGGCGGCAAAATGCATGCTATCCGCACGCTTCTTGTCCTCATGCAAGGCCTGGGTTGTTGTGTCTGAAAGCGTGGCCTTCTCCTCCTGCGCCTCCTCCTGTTCCATCACGTGTGCTGCTGCTGGGTTAGCGTTTCCGGTCCCTGTTTATGGAACCTCTTATCTTTATTACATTTATGACTGCATGGCGGCAAAATGCATGCTATCCGCACGCTTCTTGTCCTCATGCAAGGCCTGGGTTGTTGTGTCTGAAAGCGTGGCCTTCTCCTCCTGCGCCTCCTCCTGTTCCATCACGTGTGCTGCTGCTGGGTTAGCGTTTCCGGTCCCTGTTTATGGAACCTCTTATCTTTATTACATTTATGACTACATGGCGGCAAAAAGCATGCTATCCGCACGCTTCTTGTCCTCATGCAAGGCCTGGGTTGTTGTGTCTGAAAGCGTGGCCTTCTCCTCCTGCGCCTCCTCCTGTTCCATCACGTGTGCTGCTGCTGGGTTAGCATTGCCGGTCCCTGTTTATGGAACCTCTTATCTTTATTACATTTATGACTGCATGGCGGCAAAAAGCATGCTATCCGCTCGCTTCTTGTCCTCATGCAAGGCCTGGGTTGTTGTGTCTGAAAGCGTGGCCTTCTCCTCCTGCGCCTCCTCCTGTTCCATCACGTGTGCTGCTGCTGGGTTAGCATTTCCGGTCCCTGTTTATGGAACCTCTTATCTTTATTACATTTATGACTGCATGGCGGCAAAAAGCATGCTATCCGCACGCTTCTTGTCCTCATGCAAGGCCTGGGTTGTTGTGTCTGAAAGCGTGGCCTTCTCCTCCTGCGCCTCCTCCTGTTCCATCACGTGTGCTGCTGCTGGGTTAGCGTTGCCGGTCCCTGTTTATGGAACCTCTTATCTTTATTACATTTATGACTGCATGGCGGCAAAAAGCATGCTATCCGCACGCTTCTTGTCCTCATGCAAGGCCTGGGTTGTTGTGTCTCAAAGCGTGGCCTTCTCCTCCTGCGCCTCCTCCTGTTCCATCACGTGTGCTGCTGCTGGGTTAGCGTTTCCGGTCCCTGTTTATGGAACCTCTTATCTTTATTACATTTATGACTGCATGGCGGCAAAATGCATGCTATCCGCACGCTTCTTGTCCTCATGCAAGGCCTGGGTTGTTGTGTCTCAAAGCGTGGCCTTCTCCTCCTGCGCCTCCTCCTGTTCCATCACGTGTGCTGCTGCTGGGTTAGCATTTCCGGTCCCTGTTTATGGAACCTCTTATCTTTATTACATTTATGACTGCATGGCGGCAAAATGCATGCTATCCGCACGCTTCTTGTCCTCATGCAAGGCCTGGGTTGTTGTGTCTCAAAGCGTGGCCTTCTCCTCCTGCGCCTCCTCCTGTTCCATCACGTGTGCTGCTGCTGGGTTAGCGTTTCCGGTCCCTGTTTATGGAACCTCTTATCTTTATTACATTTATGACTGCATGGCGGCAAAATGCATGCTATCCGCACGCTTCTTGTCCTCATGCAAGGCCTGGGTTGTTGTGTCTCAAAGCGTGGCCTTCTCCTCCTGCGCCTCCTCCTGTTCCATCACGTGTGCTGCTGCTGGGTTAGCGTTTCCGGTCCCTGTTTATGGAACCTCTTATCTTTATTACATTTATGACTGCATGGCGGCAAAAAGCATGCTATCCGCACGCTTCTTGTCCTCATGCAAGGCCTGGGTTGTTGTGTCTGAAAGCGTGGCCTTCTCCTCCTGCGCCGCCTCCTGTTCCATCATGTGTGCTGCTGCTGGGTTAGCGTTGCCAGTCCCTGTTTATGGACCCTCTTATCTTTATTACATTTATGACTGCATGGCGGCAAAATGCATGCTATCCGCACGCTTCTTGTCCTCATGCAAGGCCTGGGTTGTTGTGTCTGAAAGCGTGGCCTTCTCCTCCTGCACCTCCTCCTGTTCCATCACGTGTGCTGCTGCTGGGTTAGCGTTTCCGGTCCCTGTTTATGGAATCTCTTATCTTTATTACATTTATGACTGCATGGCGGCAAAATGCATGCTATCCGCACGCTTCTTGTCCTCATGCAAGGCCTGGGTTGTTGTGTCTCAAAGCGTGGCCTTCTCCTCCTGCGCCTCCTCCTGTTCCATCACGTGTGCTGCTGCTGGGTTAGCGTTTCCGGTCCCTGTTTATGGAACCTCTTATCTTTATTACATTTATGACTGCATGGCGGCAAAAAGCATGCTATCCGCACGCTTCTTTGTCCTCATGCAAGGCCTGGGTTGTTGTGTCTGAAAGCGTGGCCTTCTCCTCCTGCGCCTCCTCCTGTTCCATCACGTGTGCTGCTGCTGGGTTAGCGTTGCCGGTCCCTGTTTATGGAACCTCTTATCTTTATTACATTTATGACTGCATGGCGGCCAAAAGCATGCTATCCGCACGCTTCTTGTCCTCATGCAAGGCCTGGGTTGTTGTGTCTGAAAGCGTGGCCTTCTCCTCCTGCGCCTCCTCCTGTTCCATCACGTGTGCTGCTGCTGGGTTAGCGTTTCCGGTCCCTGTTTATGGAACCTCTTATCTTTATTACATTTATGACTGCATGGCGGCAAAATGCATGCTATCCGCACGCTTCTTGTCCTCATGCAAGGCCTGGGTTGTTGTGTCTCAAAGCGTGGCCTTCTCCTCCTGCGCCTCCTCCTGTTCCATCACGTGTGCTGCTGCTGGGTTAGCGTTTCCGGTCCCTGTTTATGGAACCTCTTATCTTTATTACATTTATGACTGCATGGCGGCAAAATGCATGCTATCCGCACGCTTCTTGTCCTCATGCAAGGCCTGGGTTGTTGTGTCTCAAAGCGTGGCCTTCTCCTCCTGCGCCTCCTCCTGTTCCATCACGTGTGCTGCTGCTGGTTTAGCATTTCCGGTCCCTGTTTATGGAACCTCTTATCTTTATTACATTTATGACTGCATGGCGGCAAAATGCATGCTATCCGCACGCTTCTTGTCCTCATGCAAGGCCTGGGTTGTTGTGTCTCAAAGCGTGGCCTTCTCCTCCTGCGCCTCCTCCTGTTCCATCACGTGTGCTGCTGCTGGGTTAGCGTTGCCGGTCCCTGTTTATGGAACCTCTTATCTTTATAACATTTATGACTGCATGGCGGCAAAAAGCATGCTATCCGCACGCTTCTTGTCCTCATGCAAGGCCTGGGTTGTTGTGTCTGAAAGCGTGGCCTTCTCCTCCTGCGCCTCCTCCTGTTCCATCACGTGTGCTGCTGCTGGGTTAGCGTTTCCGGTCCCTGTTTATGGAACCTCTTATCTTTATTACATTTATGACTGCATGGCGGCAAAATGCATGCTATCCGCACGCTTCTTGTCCTCATGCAAGGCCTGGGTTGTTGTGTCTCAAAGCGTGGCCTTCTCCTCCTGCGCCTCCTCCTGTTCCATCACGTGTGCTGCTGCTGGGTTAGCGTTTCCGGTCCCTGTTTATGGAACCTCTTATCTTTATTACATTTATGACTGCATGGCGGCAAAAAGCATGCTATCCGCACGCTTCTTGTCCTCATGCAAGGCCTGGGTTGTTGTGTCTGAAAGCGTGGCCTTCTCCTCCTGCGCCTCCTCCTGTTCCATCACGTGTGCTGCTGCTGGGTTAGCGTTGCCGGTCCCTGTTTATGGAACCTCTTATCTTTATTACATTTATGACTGCATGGCGGCAAAAAGCATGCTATCCGCACGCTTCTTGTCCTCATGCAAGGCCTGGGTTGTTGTGTCTCAAAGCGTGGCCTTCTCCTCCTGCGCCTCCTCCTGTTCCATCACGTGTGCTGCTGCTGGGTTAGCGTTTCCGGTCCCTGTTTATGGAACCTCTTATCTTTATTACATTTATGACTGCATGGCGGCAAAATGCATGCTATCCGCACGCTTCTTGTCCTCATGCAAGGCCTGGGTTGTTGTGTCTCAAAGCGTGGCCTTCTCCTCCTGCGCCTCCTCCTGTTCCATCACGTGTGCTGCTGCTGGGTTAGCGTTTCCGGTCCCTGTTTATGGAACCTCTTATCTTTATTACATTTATGACTGCATGGCGGCAAAATGCATGCTATCCGCACGCTTCTTGTCCTCATGCAAGGCCTGGGTTGTTGTGTCTCAAAGCGTGGCCTTCTCCTCCTGCGCCTCCTCCTGTTCCATCACGTGTGCTGCTGCTGGGTTAGCGTTTCCGGTCCCTGTTTATGGAACCTCTTATCTTTATTACATTTATGACTGCATGGCGGCAAAATGCATGCTATCCGCACGCTTCTTGTCCTCATGCAAGGCCTGGGTTGTTGTGTCTCAAAGCGTGGCCTTCTCCTCCTGCGCCTCCTCCTGTTCCATCACGTGTGCTGCTGCTGGGTTAGCGTTTCCGGTCCCTGTTTATGGAACCTCTTATCTTTATTACATTTATGACTGCATGGCGGCAAAAAGCATGCTATCCGCACGCTTCTTGTCCTCATGCAAGGCCTGGGTTGTTGTGTCTGAAAGCGTGGCCTTCTCCTCCTACGCCTCCTCCTGTTCCATCACGTGTGCTGCTGCTGGGTTAGCATTGCCGGTCCCTGTTTATGGAGCCTCTTATCTTTATTACATTTATGACTGCATGGCGGCAAAAAGCATGCTATCCGCTCGCTTCTTGTCCTCATGCAAGGCCTAGGTTGTTGTGTCTGAAAGCATGGCCTTCTCCTCCTGCGCCTCCTCCTGTTCCATCACGTGTGCTGCTGCTGGTTTAGCATTTCCGGTCCCTGTTTATGGAACCTCTTATCTTTATTACATTTATGACTGCATGGCGGCAAAATGCATGCTATACGCACGCTTCTTGTCCTCATGCAAGGCCTGGGTTGTTGTGTCTCAAAGCGTGGCCTTCTCCTCCTGCGCCTCCTCCTGTTCCATCACGTGTGCTGCTGCTGGGTTAGCGTTTCCGGTCCCTGTTTATGGAACCTCTTATCTTTATTACATTTATGACTGCATGGCGGCAAAATGCATGCTATCCGCACGCTTCTTGTCCTCATGCAAGGCCTGGGTTGTTGTGTCTCAAAGCGTGGCCTTCTCCTCCTGCGCCTCCTCCTGTTCCATTACGTGTGCTGCTGCTGGGTTAGCGTTTCCGGTCCCTGTTTATGGAACCTCTTATCTTTATTACATTTATGACTGCATGGCGGCAAAAAGCATGCTATCCGCACGCTTCTTGTCCTCATGCAAGGCCTGGGTTGTTGTGTCTGAAAGCGTGGCCTTCTCCTCCTGCGCCTCCTCCTGTTCCATCACGTGTGCTGCTGCTAGGTTAGCGTTGCCGGTCCCTGTTTATGGAACCTCTTATCTTTATTACATTTATGACTGCATGGCGGCAAAATGCATGCTATCCGCACGCTTCTTGTCCTCATGCAAGGCCTGGGTTGTTGTGTCTGAAAGCGTGGCCTTCTCCTCCTGCGCCTCCTCCTGTTCCATCACGTGTGCTGCTGCTGGGTTAGCGTTTCCGGTCCCTGTTTATGGAACCTCTTATCTTTATTACATTTATGACTGCATGGCGGCAAAATGCATGCTATCCGCACGCTTCTTGTCCTCATGCAAGGCCTGGGTTGTTGTGTCTGAAAGCGTGGCCTTCTCCTCCTGCGCCTCCTCCTGTTCCATCACGTGTGCTGCTGCTGGGTTAGCGTTTCCGGTCCCTGTTTATGGAACCTCTTATCTTTATTACATTTATGACTACATGGCGGCAAAAAGCATGCTATCCGCACGCTTCTTGTCCTCATGCAAGGCCTGGGTTGTTGTGTCTGAAAGCGTGGCCTTCTCCTCCTGCGCCTCCTCCTGTTCCATCACGTGTGCTGCTGCTGGGTTAGCATTGCCGGTCCCTGTTTATGGAACCTCTTATCTTTATTACATTTATGACTGCATGGCGGCAAAAAGCATGCTATCCGCTCGCTTCTTGTCCTCATGCAAGGCCTGGGTTGTTGTGTCTGAAAGCGTGGCCTTCTCCTCCTGCGCCTCCTCCTGTTCCATCACGTGTGCTGCTGCTGGGTTAGCATTTCCGGTCCCTGTTTATGGAACCTCTTATCTTTATTACATTTATGACTGCATGGCGGCAAAATGCATGCTATCCGCACGCTTCTTGTCCTCATGCAAGGCCTGGGTTGTTGTGTCTCAAAGCGTGGCCTTCTCCTCCTCATGCGCCTCCTCCTGTTCCATCACGTGTGCTGCTGCTGGGTTAGCGTTTCCGGTCCCTGTTTATGGAACCTCTTATCTTTATTACATTTATGACTGCATGGCGGTAAAATGCATGCTATCCGCACGCTTCTTGTCCTCATGCAAGGCCTGGGTTGTTGTGTCTCAAAGCGTGGCCTTCTCCTCCTGCGCCTCCTCCTGTTCCATCACGTGTGCTGCTGCTGGGTTAGCGTTTCCGGTCCCTGTTTATGGAACCTCTTATCTTTATTACATTTATGACTGCATGGCGGCAAAAAGCATGCTATCCGCACGCTTCTTGTCCTCATGCAAGGCCTGGGTTGTTGTGTCTGAAAGCGTGGCCTTCTCCTCCTGCGCCGCCTCCTGTTCCATCATGTGTGCTGCTGCTGGGTTAGCGTTGCCAGTCCCTGTTTATGGAACCTCTTATCTTTATTACATTTATGACTGCATGGCGGCAAAATGCATGCTATCCGCACGCTTCTTGTCCTCATGCAAGGCCTGGGTTGTTGTGTCTGAAAGCGTGGCCTTCTCCTCCTGCACCTCCTCCTGTTCCATCTCGTGTGCTGCTGCTGGGTTAGCGTTTCCGGTCCCTGTTTATGGAATCTCTTATCTTTATTACATTTATGACTGCATGGCGGCAAAATGCATGCTATCCGCACGCTTCTTGTCCTCATGCAAGGCCTGGGTTGTTGTGTCTCAAAGCGTGGCCTTCTCCTCCTGCGCCTCCTCCTGTTCCATCACGTGTGCTGCTGCTGGGTTAGCGTTTCCGGTCCCTGTTTATGGAACCTCTTATCTTTATTACATTTATGACTGCATGGCGGCAAAAAGCATGCTATCCGCACGCTTCTTTGTCCTCATGCAAGGCCTGGGTTGTTGTGTCTGAAAGCGTGGCCTTCTCCTCCTGCGCCTCCTCCTGTTCCATCACGTGTGCTGCTGCTGGGTTAGCGTTGCCGGTCCCTGTTTATGGAACCTCTTATCTTTATTACATTTATGACTGCATGGCGGCCAAAAGCATGCTATCCGCACGCTTCTTGTCCTCATGCAAGGCCTGGGTTGTTGTGTCTGAAAGCGTGGCCTTCTCCTCCTGCGCCTCCTCCTGTTCCATCACGTGTGCTGCTGCTGGGTTAGCGTTTCCGGTCCCTGTTTATGGAACCTCTTATCTTTATTACATTTATGACTGCATGGCGGCAAAATGCATGCTATCCGCACGCTTCTTGTCCTCATGCAAGGCCTGGGTTGTTGTGTCTCAAAGCGTGGCCTTCTCCTCCTGCGCCTCCTCCTGTTCCATCACGTGTGCTGCTGCTGGGTTAGCGTTTCCGGTCCCTGTTTATGGAACCTCTTATCTTTATTACATTTATGACTGCATGGCGGCAAAATGCATGCTATCCGCACGCTTCTTGTCCTCATGCAAGGCCTGGGTTGTTGTGTCTCAAAGCGTGGCCTTCTCCTCCTGCGCCTCCTCCTGTTCCATCACGTGTGCTGCTGCTGGGTTAGCGTTTCCGGTCCCTGTTTATGGAACCTCTTATCTTTATTACATTTATGACTGCATGGCGGCAAAAAGCATGCTATCCGCACGCTTCTTGTCCTCATGCAAGGCCTGGGTTGTTGTGTCTGAAAGCGTGGCCTTCTCCTCCTACGCCTCCTCCTGTTCCATCACGTGTGCTGCTGCTGGGTTAGCATTGCCGGTCCCTGTTTATGGAGCCTCTTATCTTTATTACATTTATGACTGCATGGCGGCAAAAAGCATGCTATCCGCTCGCTTCTTGTCCTCATGCAAGGCCTAGGTTGTTGTGTCTGAAAGCGTGGCCTTCTCCTCCTGCGCCTCCTCCTGTTCCATCACGTGTGCTGCTGCTGGTTTAGCATTTCCGGTCCCTGTTTATGGAACCTCTTATCTTTATTACATTTATGACTGCATGGCAGCAAAATGCATGCTATCCGCACGCTTCTTGTCCTCATGCAAGGCCTGGGTTGTTGTGTCTCAAAGCGTGGCCTTCTCCTCCTGCGCCTCCTCCTGTTCCATCACGTGTGCTGCTGCTGGGTTAGCGTTGCCGGTCCCTGTTTATGGAACCTCTTATCTTTATAACATTTATGACTGCATGGCGGCAAAAAGCATGCTATCCGCACGCTTCTTGTCCTCATGCAAGGCCTGGGTTGTTGTGTCTGAAAGCGTGGCCTTCTCCTCCTGCGCCTCCTCCTGTTCCATCACGTGTGCTGCTGCTGGGTTAGCGTTTCCGGTCCCTGTTTATGGAACCTCTTATCTTTATTACATTTATGACTGCATGGCGGCAAAATGCATGCTATCCGCACGCTTCTTGTCCTCATGCAAGGCCTGGGTTGTTGTGTCTCAAAGCGTGGCCTTCTCCTCCTGCGCCTCCTCCTGTTCCATCACGTGTGCTGCTGCTGGGTTAGCGTTTCCGGTCCCTGTTTATGGAACCTCTTATCTTTATTACATTTATGACTGCATGGCGGCAAAAAGCATGCTATCCGCACGCTTCTTGTCCTCATGCAAGGCCTGGGTTGTTGTGTCTGAAAGCGTGGCCTTCTCCTCCTGCGCCTCCTCCTGTTCCATCACGTGTGCTGCTGCTGGGTTAGCGTTGCCGGTCCCTGTTTATGGAACCTCTTATCTTTATTACATTTATGACTGCATGGCGGCAAAAAGCATGCTATCCGCACGCTTCTTGTCCTCATGCAAGGCCTGGGTTGTTGTGTCTCAAAGCGTGGCCTTCTCCTCCTGCGCCTCCTCCTGTTCCATCACGTGTGCTGCTGCTGGGTTAGCGTTGCCGGTCCCTGTTTATGGAACCTCTTATCTTTATTACATTTATGACTGCATGGCGGCAAAATGCATGCTATCCGCACGCTTCTTGTCCTCATGCAAGGCCTGGGTTGTTGTGTCTCAAAGCGTGGCCTTCTCCTCCTGCGCCTCCTCCTGTTCCATCACGTGTGCTGCTGCTGGGTTAGCGTTTCCGGTCCCTGTTTATGGAACCTCTTATCTTTATTACATTTATGACTGCATGGCGGCAAAATGCATGCTATCCGCACGCTTCTTGTCCTCATGCAAGGCCTGGGTTGTTGTGTCTCAAAGCGTGGCCTTCTCCTCCTGCGCCTCCTCCTGTTCCATCACGTGTGCTGCTGCTGGGTTAGCGTTTCCGGTCCCTGTTTATGGAACCTCTTATCTTTATTACATTTATGACTGCATGGCGGCAAAATGCATGCTATCTGCACGCTTCTTGTCCTCATGCAAGGCCTGGGTTGTTGTGTCTGAAAGCGTGGCCTTCTCCTCCTGCGCCTCCTCCTGTTCCATCACGTGTGCTGCTGCTGGGTTAGCGTTTCCGGTCCCTGTTTATGGAACCTCTTATCTTTATTACATTTATGACTGCATGGCGGCAAAAAGCATGCTATCCGCACGCTTCTTGTCCTCATGCAAGGCCTGGGTTGTTGTGTCTGAAAGCGTGGCCTTCTCCTCCTACGCCTCCTCCTGTTCCATCACGTGTGCTGCTGCTGGGTTAGCATTGCCGGTCCCTGTTTATGGAACCTCTTATCTTTATTACATTTATGACTGCATGGCGGCAAAAAGCATGCTATCCGCTCGCTTCTTGTCCTCATGCAAGGCCTAGGTTGTTGTGTCTGAAAGCGTGGCCTTCTCCTCCTGCGCCTCCTCCTGTTCCATCACGTGTGCTGCTGCTGGTTTAGCATCTCCGGTCCCTGTTTATGGAACCTCTTATCTTTATTACATTTATGACTGCATGGCGGCAAAATGCATGCTATCCGCACGCTTCTTGTCCTCATGCAAGGCCTGGGTTGTTGTGTCTCAAAGCGTGGCCTTCTCCTCCTGCGCCTCCTCCTGTTCCATCACGTGTGCTGCTGCT
This sequence comes from Hyperolius riggenbachi, assembly GCF_040937935.1. Classification (NCBI taxonomy): domain Eukaryota; kingdom Metazoa; phylum Chordata; class Amphibia; order Anura; family Hyperoliidae; genus Hyperolius; species Hyperolius riggenbachi. Next base: position 262,195,554 of record NC_090646.1, read on the forward strand.
GGGTTAGCGTTGCCGGTCCCTGTTTATGGAACCTCTTATCTTTATAACATTTATGACTGCATGGCGGCAAAAAGCATGCTATCCGCACGCTTCTTGTCCTCATGCAAGGCCTGGGTTGTTGTGTCTGAAAGCGTGGCCTTCTCCTCCTACGCCTCCTCCTGTTCCATCACGTGTGCTGCTGCTGGGTTAGCATTGCCGGTCCCTGTTTATGGAACCTCTTATCTTTATTACATTTATGACTGCATGGCGGCAAAAAGCATGCTATCCGCTCGCTTCTTGTCCTCATGCAAGGCCTAGGTTGTTGTGTCTGAAAGCGTGGCCTTCTCCTCCTGCGCCTCCTCCTGTTCCATCACGTGTGCTGCTGCTGGTTTAGCATCTCCGGTCCCTGTTTATGGAACCTCTTATCTTTATTACATTTATGACTGCATGGCGGCAAAATGCATGCTATCCGCACGCTTCTTGTCCTCATGCAAGGCCTGGGTTGTTGTGTCTCAAAGCGTGGCCTTCTCCTCCTGCGCCTCCTCCTGTTCCATCACGTGTGCTGCTGCTGGGTTAGCGTTGCCGGTCCCTGTTTATGGAACCTCTTATCTTTATAACATTTATGACTGCATGGCGGCAAAAAGCATGCTATCCGCACGCTTCTTGTCCTCATGCAAGGCCTGGGTTGTTGTGTCTGAAAGCGTGGCCTTCTCCTCCTACGCCTCCTCCTGTTCCATCACGTGTGCTGCTGCTGGGTTAGCATTGCCGGTCCCTGTTTATGGAACCTCTTATCTTTATTACATTTATGACTGCATGGCGGCAAAAAGCATGCTATCCGCTCGCTTCTTGTCCTCATGCAAGGCCTAGGTTGTTGTGTCTGAAAGCGTGGCCTTCTCCTCCTGCGCCTCCTCCTGTTCCATCACGTGTGCTGCTGCTGGTTTAGCATTTCCGGTCCCTGTTTATGGAACCTCTTATCTTTATTACATTTATGACTGCATGGCGGCAAAATGCATGCTATCCGCACGCTTCTTGTCCTCATGCAAGGCCTGGGTTGTTGTGTCTCAAAGCGTGGCCTTCTCCTCCTGCGCCTCCTCCTGTTCCATCACGTGTGCTGCTGCTGGGTTAGCGTTTCCGGTCCCTGTTTTTGGAACCTCTTATCTTTATTACATTTATGACTGCATGGCGGCAAAATGCATGCTATCCGCACGCTTCTTGTCCTCATGCAAGGCCTGGGTTGTTGTGTCTCAAAGCGTGGCCTTTTCCTCCTGCGCCTCCTCCTGTTCCATCACGTGTGCTGCTGCTGGGTTAGCGTTTCCGGTCCCTGTTTATGGAACCTCTTATCTTTATTACATTTATGACTGCATGGCGGCAAAAAGCATGCTATCCGCACGCTTCTTGTCCTCATGCAAGGCCTGGGTTGTTGTGTCTGAAAGCGTGGCCTTCTCCTCCTGCGCCTCCTCCTGTTCCATCACGTGTGCTGCTGCTGGGTTAGCGTTGCCGGTCCCTGTTTATGGAACCTCCTATCTTTATTACATTTATGACTGCATGGCGGCAAAAAGCATGCTATCCGCACGCTTCTTGTCCTCATGCAAGGCCTGGGTTGTTGTGTCTCAAAGCGTGGCCTTCTCCTCCTGCGCCTCCTCCTGTTCCATCACGTGTGCTGCTGCTGGGTTAGCGTTTCCGGTCCCTGTTTATGGAACCTCTTATCTTTATTACATTTATGACTGCATGGCGGCAAAATGCATGCTATCCGCACGCTTCTTGTCCTCATGCAAGGCCTGGGTTGTTGTGTCTCAAAGCGTGGCCTTCTCCTCCTGCGCCTCCTCCTGTTCCATCACGTGTGCTGCTGCTGGGTTAGCGTTTCCGGTCCCTGTTTATGGAACCTCTTATCTTTATTACATTTATGACTGCATGGCGGCAAAAAGCATGCTATCCGCACGCTTCTTGTCCTCATGCAAGGCCTGTGTTGTTGTGTCTGAAAGCGTGGCCTTCTCCTCCTGCGCCTCCTCCTGTTCCATCACGTGTGCTGCTGCTGGGTTAGCATTGCCGGTCCCTGTTTATGGAACCTCTTATCTTTATTACATTTATGACTGCATGGCGGCAAAAAGCATGCTATCCGCTCGCTTCTTGTCCTCATGCAAGGCCTGGGTTGTTGTGTCTGAAAGCGTGGCCTTCTCCTCCTGCGCCTCCTCCTGTTCCATCACGTGTGCTGCTGCTGGGTTAGCATTTCCGGTCCCTGTTTATGGAACCTCTTATCTTTATTACATTTATGACTGCATGGCGGCAAAATGCATGCTATCCGCACGCTTCTTGTCCTCATGCAAGGCCTGGGTTGTTGTGTCTCAAAGCGTGGCCTTCTCCTCCTGCGCCTCCTCCTGTTCCATCACGTGTGCTGCTGCTGGGTTAGCGTTTCCGGTCCCTGTTTATGGAACCTCTTATCTTTATTACATTTATGACTGCATAGCGGTAAAATGCATGCTATCCGCACGCTTCTTGTCCTCATGCAAGGCCTGGGTTGTTGTGTCTGAAAGCATGGCCTTCTCCTCCTGCGCCTCATCCTGTTCCATCACGTGTGCTGCTGCTGGGTTAGCGTTGCCGGTCCCTGTTTATGGAACCTCTTATCTTTATAACATTTATGACTGCATGGCGGCAAAAAGCATGCTATCCGCACGCTTCTTGTCCTCATGCAAGGCCTGGGTTGTTGTGTCTGAAAGCGTGGCCTTCTCCTCCTGCGCCTCCTCCTGTTCCATCACGTGTGCTGCTGCTGGGTTAGCGTTTCCGGTCCCTGTTTATGGAACCTCTTATCTTTATTACATTTATGACTGCATGGCAGCAAAAAGCATGCTATCCGCACGCTTCTTGTCCTCATGCAAGGCCTGAGTTGTTGTGTCTCAAAGCGTGGCCTTCTCCTCCTGCACCTCCTCCTGTTCCATCACGTGTGCTGCTGCTGGGTTAGCGTTTCCGGTCCCTGTTTATGGAACCTCTTATCTTTATTACATTTATGACTGCATGGCGGCAAAAAGCATGCTATCCGCACGCTTCTTGTCCTCATGCAAGGCCTGGGTTGTTGTGTCTGAAAGCGTGGCCTTCTCCTCCTGCGCCTCCTCCTGTTCCATCACGTGTGCTGCTGCTGGGTTAGCGTTGCCGGTCCCTGTTTATGGAACCTCTTATCTTTATTACATTTATGACTGCATGGCGGCAAAAAGCATGCTATCCGCACGCTTCTTGTCCTCATGCAAGGCCTGGGTTGTTGTGTCTGAAAGCGTGGCCTTCTCCTCCTGCGCCTCCTCCTGTTCCATCATGTGTGCTGCTGCTGGGTTAGCGTTTCCGGTCCCTGTTTATGGAACCTCTTATCTTTATTACATTTATGACTGCATGGCGGCAAAATGCATGCTATCCGCACGCTTCTTGTCCTCATGCAAGGCCTGGGTTGTTGTGTCTGAAAGCGTGGCCTTCTCCTCCTGCGCCTCCTCCTGTTCCATCACGTGTGCTGCTGCTGGGTTAGCGTTTCCGGTCCCTGTTTATGGAACCTCTTATCTTTATTACATTTATGACTGCATGGCGGCAAAATGCATGCTATCCGCACGCTTCTTGTCCTCATGCAAGGCCTGGGTTGTTGTGTCTCAAAGCGTGGCCTTCTCCTCCTGCGCCTCCTCCTGTTCCATCACGTGTGCTGCTGCTGGGTTAGCGTTTCCGGTCCCTGTTTATGAAACCTCTTATCTTTATTACATTTATGACTGCATGGCGGCAAAAAGCATGCTATCCGCACGCTTCTTGTCCTCATGCAAGGCCTGGGTTGTTGTGTCTGAAAGCGTGGCCTTCTCCTCCTGCGCCTCCTCCTGTTCCATCACGTGTGCTGCTGCTGGGTTAGCATTTCCGGTCCCTGTTTATGGAACCTCTTATCTTTATTACATTTATGACTGCATGGCGGCAAAATGCATGCTATCCGCACGCTTCTTGTCCTCATGCAAGGCCTGGGTTGTTGTGTCTCAAAGCGTGGCCTTCTCCTCCTGCGCCTCCTCCTGTTCCATCACGTGTGCTGCTGCTGGGTTAGCGTTTCCGGTCCCTGTTTATGGAACCTCTTATCTTTATTACATTTATGACTGCATGGCGGCAAAAAGCATGCTATCCGCACGCTTCTTGTCCTCATGCAAGGCCTGGGTTGTTGTGTCTGAAAGCGTGGCCTTCTCCTCCTACGCCTCCTCCTGTTCCATCACGTGTGCTGCTGCTGGGTTAGCATTGCCGGTCCCTGTTTATGGAGCCTCTTATCTTTATTACATTTATGACTGCATGGCGGCAAAAAGCATGCTATCCGCTCGCTTCTTGTCCTCATGCAAGGCCTAGGTTGTTGTGTCTGAAAGCGTGGCCTTCTCCTCCTGCGCCTCCTCCTGTTCCATCACGTGTGCTGCTGCTGGTTTAGCATTTCCGGTCCCTGTTTATGGAACCTCTTATCTTTATTACATTTATGACTGCATGGCGGCAAAATGCATGCTATCCGCACGCTTCTTGTCCTCATGCAAGGCCTGGGTTGTTGTGTCTCAAAGCGTGGCCTTCTCCTCCTGCGCCTCCTCCTGTTCCATCACGTGTGCTGCTGCTGGGTTAGCGTTTCCGGTCCCTGTTTATGGAACCTCTTATCTTTATTACATTTATGACTGCATGGCGGCAAAATGCATGCTATCCGCACGCTTCTTGTCCTCATGCAAGGCCTGGGTTGTTGTGTCTCAAAGCGTGGCCTTCTCCTCCTGCGCCTCCTCCTGTTCCATTACGTGTGCTGCTGCTGGGTTAGCGTTTCCGGTCCCTGTTTATGGAACCTCTTATCTTTATTACATTTATGACTGCATGGCGGCAAAAAGCATGCTATCCGCACGCTTCTTGTCCTCATGCAAGGCCTGGGTTGTTGTGTCTGAAAGCGTGGCCTTCTCCTCCTGCGCCTCCTCCTGTTCCATCACGTGTGCTGCTGCTAGGTTAGCGTTGCCGGTCCCTGTTTATGGAACCTCTTATCTTTATTACATTTATGACTGCATGGCGGCAAAATGCATGCTATCCGCACGCTTCTTGTCCTCATGCAAGGCCTGGGTTGTTGTGTCTGAAAGCGTGGCCTTCTCCTCCTGCGCCTCCTCCTGTTCCATCACGTGTGCTGCTGCTGGGTTAGCGTTTCCGGTCCCTGTTTATGGAACCTCTTATCTTTATTACATTTATGACTGCATGGCGGCAAAATGCATGCTATCCGCACGCTTCTTGTCCTCATGCAAGGCCTGGGTTGTTGTGTCTGAAAGCGTGGCCTTCTCCTCCTGCGCCTCCTCCTGTTCCATCACGTGTGCTGCTGCTGGGTTAGCGTTTCCGGTCCCTGTTTATGGAACCTCTTATCTTTATTACATTTATGACTACATGGCGGCAAAAAGCATGCTATCCGCACGCTTCTTGTCCTCATGCAAGGCCTGGGTTGTTGTGTCTGAAAGCGTGGCCTTCTCCTCCTGCGCCTCCTCCTGTTCCATCACGTGTGCTGCTGCTGGGTTAGCATTGCCGGTCCCTGTTTATGGAACCTCTTATCTTTATTACATTTATGACTGCATGGCGGCAAAAAGCATGCTATCCGCTCGCTTCTTGTCCTCATGCAAGGCCTGGGTTGTTGTGTCTGAAAGCGTGGCCTTCTCCTCCTGCGCCTCCTCCTGTTCCATCACGTGTGCTGCTGCTGGGTTAGCATTTCCGGTCCCTGTTTATGGAACCTCTTATCTTTATTACATTTATGACTGCATGGCGGCAAAATGCATGCTATCCGCACGCTTCTTGTCCTCATGCAAGGCCTGGGTTGTTGTGTCTCAAAGCGTGGCCTTCTCCTCCTCATGCGCCTCCTCCTGTTCCATCACGTGTGCTGCTGCTGGGTTAGCGTTTCCGGTCCCTGTTTATGGAACCTCTTATCTTTATTACATTTATGACTGCATGGCGGTAAAATGCATGCTATCCGCACGCTTCTTGTCCTCATGCAAGGCCTGGGTTGTTGTGTCTCAAAGCGTGGCCTTCTCCTCCTGCGCCTCCTCCTGTTCCATCATGTGTGCTGCTGCTGGGTTAGCGTTTCCGGTCCCTGTTTATGGAACCTCTTATCTTTATTACATTTATGACTGCATGGCGGCAAAATGCATGCTATCCGCACGCTTCTTGTCCTCATGCAAGGCCTGGGTTGTTGTGTCTGAAAGCGTGGCCTTCTCCTCCTGCGCCTCCTCCTGTTCCATCACGTGTGCTGCTGCTGGGTTAGCGTTTCCGGTCCCTGTTTATGGAACCTCTTATCTTTATTACATTTATGACTGCATGGCGGCAAAATGCATGCTATCCGCACGCTTCTTGTCCTCATGCAAGGCCTGGGTTGTTGTGTCTCAAAGCGTGGCCTTCTCCTCCTGCGCCTCCTCCTGTTCCATCACGTGTGCTGCTGCTGGGTTAGCGTTTCCGGTCCCTGTTTATGAAACCTCTTATCTTTATTACATTTATGACTGCATGGCGGCAAAAAGCATGCTATCCGCACGCTTCTTGTCCTCATGCAAGGCCTGGGTTGTTGTGTCTGAAAGCGTGGCCTTCTCCTCCTGCGCCTCCTCCTGTTCCATCACGTGTGCTGCTGCTGGGTTAGCATTTCCGGTCCCTGTTTATGGAACCTCTTATCTTTATTACATTTATGACTGCATGGCGGCAAAATGCATGCTATCCGCACGCTTCTTGTCCTCATGCAAGGCCTGGGTTGTTGTGTCTCAAAGCGTGGCCTTCTCCTCCTGCGCCTCCTCCTGTTCCATCACGTGTGCTGCTGCTGGGTTAGCGTTTCCGGTCCCTGTTTATGGAACCTCTTATCTTTATTACATTTATGACTGCATGGCGGCAAAAAGCATGCTATCCGCACGCTTCTTGTCCTCATGCAAGGCCTGGGTTGTTGTGTCTGAAAGCGTGGCCTTCTCCTCCTACGCCTCCTCCTGTTCCATCACGTGTGCTGCTGCTGGGTTAGCATTGCCGGTCCCTGTTTATGGAGCCTCTTATCTTTATTACATTTATGACTGCATGGCGGCAAAAAGCATGCTATCCGCTCGCTTCTTGTCCTCATGCAAGGCCTAGGTTGTTGTGTCTGAAAGCGTGGCCTTCTCCTCCTGCGCCTCCTCCTGTTCCATCACGTGTGCTGCTGCTGGTTTAGCATTTCCGGTCCCTGTTTATGGAACCTCTTATCTTTATTACATTTATGACTGCATGGCGGCAAAATGCATGCTATCCGCACGCTTCTTGTCCTCATGCAAGGCCTGGGTTGTTGTGTCTCAAAGCGTGGCCTTCTCCTCCTGCGCCTCCTCCTGTTCCATCACGTGTGCTGCTGCTGGGTTAGCGTTTCCGGTCCCTGTTTATGGAACCTCTTATCTTTATTACATTTATGACTGCATGGCGGCAAAATGCATGCTATCCGCACGCTTCTTGTCCTCATGCAAGGCCTGGGTTGTTGTGTCTCAAAGCGTGGCCTTCTCCTCCTGCGCCTCCTCCTGTTCCATTACGTGTGCTGCTGCTGGGTTAGCGTTTCCGGTCCCTGTTTATGGAACCTCTTATCTTTATTACATTTATGACTGCATGGCGGCAAAAAGCATGCTATCCGCACGCTTCTTGTCCTCATGCAAGGCCTGGGTTGTTGTGTCTGAAAGCGTGGCCTTCTCCTCCTGCGCCTCCTCCTGTTCCATCACGTGTGCTGCTGCTAGGTTAGCGTTGCCGGTCCCTGTTTATGGAACCTCTTATCTTTATTACATTTATGACTGCATGGCGGCAAAATGCATGCTATCCGCACGCTTCTTGTCCTCATGCAAGGCCTGGGTTGTTGTGTCTGAAAGCGTGGCCTTCTCCTCCTGCGCCTCCTCCTGTTCCATCACGTGTGCTGCTGCTGGGTTAGCGTTTCCGGTCCCTGTTTATGGAACCTCTTATCTTTATTACATTTATGACTGCATGGCGGCAAAATGCATGCTATCCGCACGCTTCTTGTCCTCATGCAAGGCCTGGGTTGTTGTGTCTGAAAGCGTGGCCTTCTCCTCCTGCGCCTCCTCCTGTTCCATCACGTGTGCTGCTGCTGGGTTAGCGTTTCCGGTCCCTGTTTATGGAACCTCTTATCTTTATTACATTTATGACTACATGGCGGCAAAAAGCATGCTATCCGCACGCTTCTTGTCCTCATGCAAGGCCTGGGTTGTTGTGTCTGAAAGCGTGGCCTTCTCCTCCTGCGCCTCCTCCTGTTCCATCACGTGTGCTGCTGCTGGGTTAGCATTGCCGGTCCCTGTTTATGGAACCTCTTATCTTTATTACATTTATGACTGCATGGCGGCAAAAAGCATGCTATCCGCTCGCTTCTTGTCCTCATGCAAGGCCTGGGTTGTTGTGTCTGAAAGCGTGGCCTTCTCCTCCTGCGCCTCCTCCTGTTCCATCACGTGTGCTGCTGCTGGGTTAGCATTTCCGGTCCCTGTTTATGGAACCTCTTATCTTTATTACATTTATGACTGCATGGCGGCAAAATGCATGCTATCCGCACGCTTCTTGTCCTCATGCAAGGCCTGGGTTGTTGTGTCTCAAAGCGTGGCCTTCTCCTCCTCATGCGCCTCCTCCTGTTCCATCACGTGTGCTGCTGCTGGGTTAGCGTTTCCGGTCCCTGTTTATGGAACCTCTTATCTTTATTACATTTATGACTGCATGGCGGTAAAATGCATGCTATCCGCACGCTTCTTGTCCTCATGCAAGGCCTGGGTTGTTGTGTCTCAAAGCGTGGCCTTCTCCTCCTGCGCCTCCTCCTGTTCCATCACGTGTGCTGCTGCTGGGTTAGCGTTTCCGGTCCCTGTTTATGGAACCTCTTATCTTTATTACATTTATGACTGCATGGCGGCAAAAAGCATGCTATCCGCACGCTTCTTGTCCTCATGCAAGGCCTGGGTTGTTGTGTCTGAAAGCGTGGCCTTCTCCTCCTGCGCCGCCTCCTGTTCCATCATGTGTGCTGCTGCTGGGTTAGCGTTGCCAGTCCCTGTTTATGGAACCTCTTATCTTTATTACATTTATGACTGCATGGCGGCAAAATGCATGCTATCCGCACGCTTCTTGTCCTCATGCAAGGCCTGGGTTGTTGTGTCTGAAAGCGTGGCCTTCTCCTCCTGCACCTCCTCCTGTTCCATCTCGTGTGCTGCTGCTGGGTTAGCGTTTCCGGTCCCTGTTTATGGAATCTCTTATCTTTATTACATTTATGACTGCATGGCGGCAAAATGCATGCTATCCGCACGCTTCTTGTCCTCATGCAAGGCCTGGGTTGTTGTGTCTCAAAGCGTGGCCTTCTCCTCCTGCGCCTCCTCCTGTTCCATCACGTGTGCTGCTGCTGGGTTAGCGTTTCCGGTCCCTGTTTATGGAACCTCTTATCTTTATTACATTTATGACTGCATGGCGGCAAAAAGCATGCTATCCGCACGCTTCTTTGTCCTCATGCAAGGCCTGGGTTGTTGTGTCTGAAAGCGTGGCCTTCTCCTCCTGCGCCTCCTCCTGTTCCATCACGTGTGCTGCTGCTGGGTTAGCGTTGCCGGTCCCTGTTTATGGAACCTCTTATCTTTATTACATTTATGACTGCATGGCGGCCAAAAGCATGCTATCCGCACGCTTCTTGTCCTCATGCAAGGCCTGGGTTGTTGTGTCTGAAAGCGTGGCCTTCTCCTCCTGCGCCTCCTCCTGTTCCATCACGTGTGCTGCTGCTGGGTTAGCGTTTCCGGTCCCTGTTTATGGAACCTCTTATCTTTATTACATTTATGACTGCATGGCGGCAAAATGCATGCTATCCGCACGCTTCTTGTCCTCATGCAAGGCCTGGGTTGTTGTGTCTCAAAGCGTGGCCTTCTCCTCCTGCGCCTCCTCCTGTTCCATCACGTGTGCTGCTGCTGGGTTAGCGTTTCCGGTCCCTGTTTATGGAACCTCTTATCTTTATTACATTTATGACTGCATGGCGGCAAAATGCATGCTATCCGCACGCTTCTTGTCCTCATGCAAGGCCTGGGTTGTTGTGTCTCAAAGCGTGGCCTTCTCCTCCTGCGCCTCCTCCTGTTCCATCACGTGTGCTGCTGCTGGGTTAGCGTTTCCGGTCCCTGTTTATGGAACCTCTTATCTTTATTACATTTATGACTGCATGGCGGCAAAAAGCATGCTATCCGCACGCTTCTTGTCCTCATGCAAGGCCTGGGTTGTTGTGTCTGAAAGCGTGGCCTTCTCCTCCTACGCCTCCTCCTGTTCCATCACGTGTGCTGCTGCTGGGTTAGCATTGCCGGTCCCTGTTTATGGAGCCTCTTATCTTTATTACATTTATGACTGCATGGCGGCAAAAAGCATGCTATCCGCTCGCTTCTTGTCCTCATGCAAGGCCTAGGTTGTTGTGTCTGAAAGCGTGGCCTTCTCCTCCTGCGCCTCCTCCTGTTCCATCACGTGTGCTGCTGCTGGTTTAGCATTTCCGGTCCCTGTTTATGGAACCTCTTATCTTTATTACATTTATGACTGCATGGCGGCAAAATGCATGCTATCCGCACGCTTCTTGTCCTCATGCAAGGCCTGGGTTGTTGTGTCTCAAAGCGTGGCCTTCTCCTCCTGCGCCTCCTCCTGTTCCATCACGTGTGCTGCTGCTGGGTTAGCGTTGCCGGTCCCTGTTTATGGAACCTCTTATCTTTATAACATTTATGACTGCATGGCGGCAAAAAGCATGCTATCCGCACGCTTCTTGTCCTCATGCAAGGCCTGGGTTGTTGTGTCTGAAAGCGTGGCCTTCTCCTCCTGCGCCTCCTCCTGTTCCATCACGTGTGCTGCTGCTGGGTTAGCGTTTCCGGTCCCTGTTTATGGAACCTCTTATCTTTATTACATTTATGACTGCATGGCGGCAAAATGCATGCTATCCGCACGCTTCTTGTCCTCATGCAAGGCCTGGGTTGTTGTGTCTCAAAGCGTGGCCTTCTCCTCCTGCGCCTCCTCCTGTTCCATCACGTGTGCTGCTGCTGGGTTAGCGTTTCCGGTCCCTGTTTATGGAACCTCTTATCTTTATTACATTTATGACTGCATGGCGGCAAAAAGCATGCTATCCGCACGCTTCTTGTCCTCATGCAAGGCCTGGGTTGTTGTGTCTGAAAGCGTGGCCTTCTCCTCCTGCGCCTCCTCCTGTTCCATCACGTGTGCTGCTGCTGGGTTAGCGTTGCCGGTCCCTGTTTATGGAACCTCTTATCTTTATTACATTTATGACTGCATGGCGGCAAAAAGCATGCTATCCGCACGCTTCTTGTCCTCATGCAAGGCCTGGGTTGTTGTGTCTCAAAGCGTGGCCTTCTCCTCCTGCGCCTCCTCCTGTTCCATCACGTGTGCTGCTGCTGGGTTAGCGTTGCCGGTCCCTGTTTATGGAACCTCTTATCTTTATTACATTTATGACTGCATGGCGGCAAAATGCATGCTATCCGCACGCTTCTTGTCCTCATGCAAGGCCTGGGTTGTTGTGTCTCAAAGCGTGGCCTTCTCCTCCTGCGCCTCCTCCTGTTCCATCACGTGTGCTGCTGCTGGGTTAGCGTTTCCGGTCCCTGTTTATGGAACCTCTTATCTTTATTACATTTATGACTGCATGGCGGCAAAATGCATGCTATCCGCACGCTTCTTGTCCTCATGCAAGGCCTGGGTTGTTGTGTCTCAAAGCGTGGCCTTCTCCTCCTGCGCCTCCTCCTGTTCCATCACGTGTGCTGCTGCTGGGTTAGCGTTTCCGGTCCCTGTTTATGGAACCTCTTATCTTTATTACATTTATGACTGCATGGCGGCAAAATGCATGCTATCTGCACGCTTCTTGTCCTCATGCAAGGCCTGGGTTGTTGTGTCTGAAAGCGTGGCCTTCTCCTCCTGCGCCTCCTCCTGTTCCATCACGTGTGCTGCTGCTGGGTTAGCGTTTCCGGTCCCTGTTTATGGAACCTCTTATCTTTATTACATTTATGACTGCATGGCGGCAAAAAGCATGCTATCCGCACGCTTCTTGTCCTCATGCAAGGCCTGGGTTGTTGTGTCTGAAAGCGTGGCCTTCTCCTCCTACGCCTCCTCCTGTTCCATCACGTGTGCTGCTGCTGGGTTAGCATTGCCGGTCCCTGTTTATGGAACCTCTTATCTTTATTACATTTATGACTGCATGGCGGCAAAAAGCATGCTATCCGCTCGCTTCTTGTCCTCATGCAAGGCCTAGGTTGTTGTGTCTGAAAGCGTGGCCTTCTCCTCCTGCGCCTCCTCCTGTTCCATCACGTGTGCTGCTGCTGGTTTAGCATCTCCGGTCCCTGTTTATGGAACCTCTTATCTTTATTACATTTATGACTGCATGGCGGCAAAATGCATGCTATCCGCACGCTTCTTGTCCTCATGCAAGGCCTGGGTTGTTGTGTCTCAAAGCGTGGCCTTCTCCTCCTGCGCCTCCTCCTGTTCCATCACGTGTGCTGCTGCTGGGTTAGCGTTGCCGGTCCCTGTTTATGGAACCTCTTATCTTTATAACATTTATGACTGCATGGCGGCAAAAAGCATGCTATCCGCACGCTTCTTGTCCTCATGCAAGGCCTGGGTTGTTGTGTCTGAAAGCGTGGCCTTCTCCTCCTACGCCTCCTCCTGTTCCATCACGTGTGCTGCTGCTGGGTTAGCATTGCCGGTCCCTGTTTATGGAACCTCTTATCTTTATTACATTTATGACTGCATGGCGGCAAAAAGCATGCTATCCGCTCGCTTCTTGTCCTCATGCAAGGCCTAGGTTGTTGTGTCTGAAAGCGTGGCCTTCTCCTCCTGCGCCTCCTCCTGTTCCATCACGTGTGCTGCTGCTGGTTTAGCATCTCCGGTCCCTGTTTATGGAACCTCTTATCTTTATTACATTTATGACTGCATGGCGGCAAAATGCATGCTATCCGCACGCTTCTTGTCCTCATGCAAGGCCTGGGTTGTTGTGTCTCAAAGCGTGGCCTTCTCCTCCTGCGCCTCCTCCTGTTCCATCACGTGTGCTGCTGCTGGGTTAGCGTTGCCGGTCCCTGTTTATGGAACCTCTTATCTTTATAACATTTATGACTGCATGGCGGCAAAAAGCATGCTATCCGCACGCTTCTTGTCCTCATGCAAGGCCTGGGTTGTTGTGTCTGAAAGCGTGGCCTTCTCCTCCTACGCCTCCTCCTGTTCCATCACGTGTGCTGCTGCTGGGTTAGCATTGCCGGTCCCTGTTTATGGAACCTCTTATCTTTATTACATTTATGACTGCATGGCGGCAAAAAGCATGCTATCCGCTCGCTTCTTGTCCTCATGCAAGGCCTAGGTTGTTGTGTCTGAAAGCGTGGCCTTCTCCTCCTGCGCCTCCTCCTGTTCCATCACGTGTGCTGCTGCTGGTTTAGCATTTCCGGTCCCTGTTTATGGAACCTCTTATCTTTATTACATTTATGACTGCATGGCGGCAAAATGCATGCTATCCGCACGCTTCTTGTCCTCATGCAAGGCCTGGGTTGTTGTGTCTCAAAGCGTGGCCTTCTCCTCCTGCGCCTCCTCCTGTTCCATCACGTGTGCTGCTGCTGGGTTAGCGTTTCCGGTCCCTGTTTTTGGAACCTCTTATCTTTATTACATTTATGACTGCATGGCGGCAAAATGCATGCTATCCGCACGCTTCTTGTCCTCATGCAAGGCCTGGGTTGTTGTGTCTCAAAGCGTGGCCTTTTCCTCCTGCGCCTCCTCCTGTTCCATCACGTGTGCTGCTGCTGGGTTAGCGTTTCCGGTCCCTGTTTATGGAACCTCTTATCTTTATTACATTTATGACTGCATGGCGGCAAAAAGCATGCTATCCGCACGCTTCTTGTCCTCATGCAAGGCCTGGGTTGTTGTGTCTGAAAGCGTGGCCTTCTCCTCCTGCGCCTCCTCCTGTTCCATCACGTGTGCTGCTGCTGGGTTAGCGTTGCCGGTCCCTGTTTATGGAACCTCCTATCTTTATTACATTTATGACTGCATGGCGGCAAAAAGCATGCTATCCGCACGCTTCTTGTCCTCATGCAAGGCCTGGGTTGTTGTGTCTCAAAGCGTGGCCTTCTCCTCCTGCGCCTCCTCCTGTTCCATCACGTGTGCTGCTGCTGGGTTAGCGTTTCCGGTCCCTGTTTATGGAACCTCTTATCTTTATTACATTTATGACTGCATGGCGGCAAAATGCATGCTATCCGCACGCTTCTTGTCCTCATGCAAGGCCTGGGTTGTTGTGTCTCAAAGCGTGGCCTTCTCCTCCTGCGCCTCCTCCTGTTCCATCACGTGTGCTGCTGCTGGGTTAGCGTTTCCGGTCCCTGTTTATGGAACCTCTTATCTTTATTACATTTATGACTGCATGGCGGCAAAAAGCATGCTATCCGCACGCTTCTTGTCCTCATGCAAGGCCTGTGTTGTTGTGTCTGAAAGCGTGGCCTTCTCCTCCTGCGCCTCCTCCTGTTCCATCACGTGTGCTGCTGCTGGGTTAGCATTGCCGGTCCCTGTTTATGGAACCTCTTATCTTTATTACATTTATGACTGCATGGCGGCAAAAAGCATGCTATCCGCTCGCTTCTTGTCCTCATGCAAGGCCTGGGTTGTTGTGTCTGAAAGCGTGGCCTTCTCCTCCTGCGCCTCCTCCTGTTCCATCACGTGTGCTGCTGCTGGGTTAGCATTTCCGGTCCCTGTTTATGGAACCTCTTATCTTTATTACATTTATGACTGCATGGCGGCAAAATGCATGCTATCCGCACGCTTCTTGTCCTCATGCAAGGCCTGGGTTGTTGTGTCTCAAAGCGTGGCCTTCTCCTCCTGCGCCTCCTCCTGTTCCATCACGTGTGCTGCTGCTGGGTTAGCGTTTCCGGTCCCTGTTTATGGAACCTCTTATCTTTATTACATTTATGACTGCATAGCGGTAAAATGCATGCTATCCGCACGCTTCTTGTCCTCATGCAAGGCCTGGGTTGTTGTGTCTGAAAGCATGGCCTTCTCCTCCTGCGCCTCATCCTGTTCCATCACGTGTGCTGCTGCTGGGTTAGCGTTGCCGGTCCCTGTTTATGGAACCTCTTATCTTTATAACATTTATGACTGCATGGCGGCAAAAAGCATGCTATCCGCACGCTTCTTGTCCTCATGCAAGGCCTGGGTTGTTGTGTCTGAAAGCGTGGCCTTCTCCTCCTGCGCCTCCTCCTGTTCCATCACGTGTGCTGCTGCTGGGTTAGCGTTTCCGGTCCCTGTTTATGGAACCTCTTATCTTTATTACATTTATGACTGCATGGCAGCAAAAAGCATGCTATCCGCACGCTTCTTGTCCTCATGCAAGGCCTGAGTTGTTGTGTCTCAAAGCGTGGCCTTCTCCTCCTGCACCTCCTCCTGTTCCATCACGTGTGCTGCTGCTGGGTTAGCGTTTCCGGTCCCTGTTTATGGAACCTCTTATCTTTATTACATTTATGACTGCATGGCGGCAAAAAGCATGCTATCCGCACGCTTCTTGTCCTCATGCAAGGCCTGGGTTGTTGTGTCTGAAAGCGTGGCCTTCTCCTCCTGCGCCTCCTCCTGTTCCATCACGTGTGCTGCTGCTGGGTTAGCGTTGCCGGTCCCTGTTTATGGAACCTCTTATCTTTATTACATTTATGACTGCATGGCGGCAAAAAGCATGCTATCCGCACGCTTCTTGTCCTCATGCAAGGCCTGGGTTGTTGTGTCTGAAAGCGTGGCCTTCTCCTCCTGCGCCTCCTCCTGTTCCATCATGTGTGCTGCTGCTGGGTTAGCGTTTCCGGTCCCTGTTTATGGAACCTCTTATCTTTATTACATTTATGACTGCATGGCGCCAAAATGCATGCTATCCGCACGCTTCTTGTCCTCATGCAAGGCCTGGGTTGTTGTGTCTGAAAGCGTGGCCTTCTCCTCCTGCGCCTCCTCCTGTTCCATCACGTGTGCTGCTGCTGGGTTAGCGTTTCCGGTCCCTGTTTATGGAACCTCTTATCTTTATTACATTTATGACTGCATGGCGGCAAAATGCATGCTATCCGCACGCTTCTTGTCCTCATGCAAGGCCTGGGTTGTTGTGTCTCAAAGCGTGGCCTTCTCCTCCTGCGCCTCCTCCTGTTCCATCACGTGTGCTGCTGCTGGGTTAGCGTTTCCGGTCCCTGTTTATGAAACCTCTTATCTTTATTACATTTATGACTGCATGGCGGCAAAAAGCATGCTATCCGCACGCTTCTTGTCCTCATGCAAGGCCTGGGTTGTTGTGTCTGAAAGCGTGGCCTTCTCCTCCTGCGCCTCCTCCTGTTCCATCACGTGTGCTGCTGCTGGGTTAGCATTTCCGGTCCCTGTTTATGGAACCTCTTATCTTTATTACATTTATGACTGCATGGCGGCAAAATGCATGCTATCCGCACGCTTCTTGTCCTCATGCAAGGCCTAGGTTGTTGTGTCTGAAAGCGTGGCCTTCTCCTCCTGCGCCTCCTCCTGTTCCATCACGTGTGCTGCTGCTGGTTTAGCATTTCCGGTCCCTGTTTATGGAACCTCTTATCTTTATTACATTTATGACTGCATGGCGGCAAAATGCATGCTATCCGCACGCTTCTTGTCCTCATGCAAGGCCTGGGTTGTTGTGTCTCAAAGCGTGGCCTTCTCCTCCTGCGCCTCCTCCTGTTCCATCACGTGTGCTGCTGCTGGGTTAGCGTTTCCGGTCCCTGTTTTTGGAACCTCTTATCTTTATTACATTTATGACTGCATGGCGGCAAAATGCATGCTATCCGCACGCTTCTTGTCCTCATGCAAGGCCTGGGTTGTTGTGTCTCAAAGCGTGGCCTTTTCCTCCTGCGCCTCCTCCTGTTCCATCACGTGTGCTGCTGCTGGGTTAGCGTTTCCGGTCCCTGTTTATGGAACCTCTTATCTTTATTACATTTATGACTGCATGGCGGCAAAAAGCATGCTATCCGCACGCTTCTTGTCCTCATGCAAGGCCTGGGTTGTTGTGTCTGAAAGCGTGGCCTTCTCCTCCTGCGCCTCCTCCTGTTCCATCACGTGTGCTGCTGCTGGGTTAGCGTTGCCGGTCCCTGTTTATGGAACCTCCTATCTTTATTACATTTATGACTGCATGGCGGCAAAAAGCATGCTATCCGCACGCTTCTTGTCCTCATGCAAGGCCTGGGTTGTTGTGTCTCAAAGCGTGGCCTTCTCCTCCTGCGCCTCCTCCTGTTCCATCACGTGTGCTGCTGCTGGGTTAGCGTTTCCGGTCCCTGTTTATGGAACCTCTTATCTTTATTACATTTATGACTGCATGGCGGCAAAATGCATGCTATCCGCACGCTTCTTGTCCTCATGCAAGGCCTGGGTTGTTGTGTCTCAAAGCGTGGCCTTCTCCTCCTGCGCCTCCTCCTGTTCCATCACGTGTGCTGCTGCTGGGTTAGCGTTTCCGGTCCCTGTTTATGGAACCTCTTATCTTTATTACATTTATGACTGCATGGCGGCAAAAAGCATGCTATCCGCACGCTTCTTGTCCTCATGCAAGGCCTGTGTTGTTGTGTCTGAAAGCGTGGCCTTCTCCTCCTGCGCCTCCTCCTGTTCCATCACGTGTGCTGCTGCTGGGTTAGCATTGCCGGTCCCTGTTTATGGAACCTCTTATCTTTATTACATTTATGACTGCATGGCGGCAAAAAGCATGCTATCCGCTCGCTTCTTGTCCTCATGCAAGGCCTGGGTTGTTGTGTCTGAAAGCGTGGCCTTCTCCTCCTGCGCCTCCTCCTGTTCCATCACGTGTGCTGCTGCTGGGTTAGCATTTCCGGTCCCTGTTTATGGAACCTCTTATCTTTATTACATTTATGACTGCATGGCGGCAAAATGCATGCTATCCGCACGCTTCTTGTCCTCATGCAAGGCCTGGGTTGTTGTGTCTCAAAGCGTGGCCTTCTCCTCCTGCGCCTCCTCCTGTTCCATCACGTGTGCTGCTGCTGGGTTAGCGTTTCCGGTCCCTGTTTATGGAACCTCTTATCTTTATTACATTTATGACTGCATAGCGGTAAAATGCATGCTATCCGCACGCTTCTTGTCCTCATGCAAGGCCTGGGTTGTTGTGTCTGAAAGCATGGCCTTCTCCTCCTGCGCCTCATCCTGTTCCATCACGTGTGCTGCTGCTGGGTTAGCGTTGCCGGTCCCTGTTTATGGAACCTCTTATCTTTATAACATTTATGACTGCATGGCGGCAAAAAGCATGCTATCCGCACGCTTCTTGTCCTCATGCAAGGCCTGGGTTGTTGTGTCTGAAAGCGTGGCCTTCTCCTCCTGCGCCTCCTCCTGTTCCATCACGTGTGCTGCTGCTGGGTTAGCGTTTCCGGTCCCTGTTTATGGAACCTCTTATCTTTATTACATTTATGACTGCATGGCAGCAAAAAGCATGCTATCCGCACGCTTCTTGTCCTCATGCAAGGCCTGAGTTGTTGTGTCTCAAAGCGTGGCCTTCTCCTCCTGCACCTCCTCCTGTTCCATCACGTGTGCTGCTGCTGGGTTAGCGTTTCCGGTCCCTGTTTATGGAACCTCTTATCTTTATTACATTTATGACTGCATGGCGGCAAAAAGCATGCTATCCGCACGCTTCTTGTCCTCATGCAAGGCCTGGGTTGTTGTGTCTGAAAGCGTGGCCTTCTCCTCCTGCGCCTCCTCCTGTTCCATCACGTGTGCTGCTGCTGGGTTAGCGTTGCCGGTCCCTGTTTATGGAACCTCTTATCTTTATTACATTTATGACTGCATGGCGGCAAAAAGCATGCTATCCGCACGCTTCTTGTCCTCATGCAAGGCCTGGGTTGTTGTGTCTGAAAGCGTGGCCTTCTCCTCCTGCGCCTCCTCCTGTTCCATCATGTGTGCTGCTGCTGGGTTAGCGTTTCCGGTCCCTGTTTATGGAACCTCTTATCTTTATTACATTTATGACTGCATGGCGCCAAAATGCATGCTATCCGCACGCTTCTTGTCCTCATGCAAGGCCTGGGTTGTTGTGTCTGAAAGCGTGGCCTTCTCCTCCTGCGCCTCCTCCTGTTCCATCACGTGTGCTGCTGCTGGGTTAGCGTTTCCGGTCCCTGTTTATGGAACCTCTTATCTTTATTACATTTATGACTGCATGGCGGCAAAATGCATGCTATCCGCACGCTTCTTGTCCTCATGCAAGGCCTGGGTTGTTGTGTCTCAAAGCGTGGCCTTCTCCTCCTGCGCCTCCTCCTGTTCCATCACGTGTGCTGCTGCTGGGTTAGCGTTTCCGGTCCCTGTTTATGAAACCTCTTATCTTTATTACATTTATGACTGCATGGCGGCAAAAAGCATGCTATCCGCACGCTTCTTGTCCTCATGCAAGGCCTGGGTTGTTGTGTCTGAAAGCGTGGCCTTCTCCTCCTGCGCCTCCTCCTGTTCCATCACGTGTGCTGCTGCTGGGTTAGCATTTCCGGTCCCTGTTTATGGAACCTCTTATCTTTATTACATTTATGACTGCATGGCGGCAAAATGCATGCTATCCGCACGCTTCTTGTCCTCATGCAAGGCCTGGGTTGTTGTGTCTCAAAGCGTGGCCTTCTCCTCCTGCGCCTCCTCCTGTTCCATCACGTGTGCTGCTGCTGGGTTAGCGTTTCCGGTCCCTGTTTATGGAACCTCTTATCTTTATTACATTTATGACTGCATGGCGGCAAAAAGCATGCTATCCGCACGCTTCTTGTCCTCATGCAAGGCCTGGGTTGTTGTGTCTGAAAGCGTGGCCTTCTCCTCCTACGCCTCCTCCTGTTCCATCACGTGTGCTGCTGCTGGGTTAGCATTGCCGGTCCCTGTTTATGGAGCCTCTTATCTTTATTACATTTATGACTGCATGGCGGCAAAAAGCATGCTATCCGCTCGCTTCTTGTCCTCATGCAAGGCCTAGGTTGTTGTGTCTGAAAGCGTGGCCTTCTCCTCCTGCGCCTCCTCCTGTTCCATCACGTGTGCTGCTGCTGGTTTAGCATTTCCGGTCCCTGTTTATGGAACCTCTTATCTTTATTACATTTATGACTGCATGGCGGCAAAATGCATGCTATCCGCACGCTTCTTGTCCTCATGCAAGGCCTGGGTTGTTGTGTCTCAAAGCGTGGCCTTCTCCTCCTGCGCCTCCTCCTGTTCCATCACGTGTGCTGCTGCTGGGTTAGCGTTTCCGGTCCCTGTTTATGGAACCTCTTATCTTTATTACATTTATGACTGCATGGCGGCAAAATGCATGCTATCGGCACGCTTCTTGTCCTCATGCAAGGCCTGGGTTGTTGTGTCTCAAAGCGTGGCCTTCTCCTCCTGCGCCTCCTCCTGTTCCATTACGTGTGCTGCTGCTGGGTTAGCGTTTCCGGTCCCTGTTTATGGAACCTCTTATCTTTATTACATTTATGACTGCATGGCGGCAAAATGCATGCTATCGGCACGCTTCTTGTCCTCATGCAAGGCCTGGGTTGTTGTGTCTCAAAGCGTGGCCTTCTCCTCCTGCGCCTCCTCCTGTTCCATTACGTGTGCTGCTGCTGGGTTAGCGTTTCCGGTCCCTGTTTATGGAACCTCTTATCTTTATTACATTTATGACTGCATGGCGGCAAAAAGCATGCTATCCGCACGCTTCTTGTCCTCATGCAAGGCCTGGGTTGTTGTGTCTGAAAGCGTGGCCTTCTCCTCCTGCGCCTCCTCCTGTTCCATCACGTGTGCTGCTGCTAGGTTAGCGTTGCCGGTCCCTGTTTATGGAACCTCTTATCTTTATTACATTTATGACTGCATGGCGGCAAAATGCATGCTATCCGCACGCTTCTTGTCCTCATGCAAGGCCTGGGTTGTTGTGTCTGAAAGCGTGGCCTTCTCCTCCTGCGCCTCCTCCTGTTCCATCACGTGTGCTGCTGCTGGGTTAGCGTTTCCGGTCCCTGTTTATGGAACCTCTTATCTTTATTACATTTATGACTGCATGGCGGCAAAATGCATGCTATCCGCACGCTTCTTGTCCTCATGCAAGGCCTGGGTTGTTGTGTCTGAAAGCGTGGCCTTCTCCTCCTGCGCCTCCTCCTGTTCCATCACGTGTGCTGCTGCTGGGTTAGCGTTTCCGGTCCCTGTTTATGGAACCTCTTATCTTTATTACATTTATGACTACATGGCGGCAAAAAGCATGCTATCCGCACGCTTCTTGTCCTCATGCAAGGCCTGGGTTGTTGTGTCTGAAAGCGTGGCCTTCTCCTCCTGCGCCTCCTCCTGTTCCATCACGTGTGCTGCTGCTGGGTTAGCATTGCCGGTCCCTGTTTATGGAACCTCTTATCTTTATTACATTTATGACTGCATGGCGGCAAAAAGCATGCTATCCGCTTGCTTCTTGTCCTCATGCAAGGCCTGGGTTGTTGTGTCTGAAAGCGTGGCCTTCTCCTCCTGCGCCTCCTCCTGTTCCATCACGTGTGCTGCTGCTGGGTTAGCATTTCCGGTCCCTGTTTATGGAACCTCTTATCTTTATTACATTTATGACTGCATGGCGGCAAAATGCATGCTATCCGCACGCTTCTTGTCCTCATGCAAGGCCTGGGTTGTTGTGTCTCAAAGCGTGGCCTTCTCCTCCTCATGCGCCTCCTCCTGTTCCATCACGTGTGCTGCTGCTGGGTTAGCGTTTCCGGTCCCTGTTTATGGAACCTCTTATCTTTATTACATTTATGACTGCATGGCGGTAAAATGCATGCTATCCGCACGCTTCTTGTCCTCATGCAAGGCCTGGGTTGTTGTGTCTCAAAGCGTGGCCTTCTCCTCCTGCGCCTCCTCCTGTTCCATCACGTGTGCTGCTGCTGGGTTAGCGTTTCCGGTCCCTGTTTATGGAACCTCTTATCTTTATTACATTTATGACTGCATGGCGGCAAAAAGCATGCTATCCGCACGCTTCTTGTCCTCATGCAAGGCCTGGGTTGTTGTGTCTGAAAGCGTGGCCTTCTCCTCCTGCGCCGCCTCCTGTTCCATCATGTTTGCTGCTGCTGGGTTAGCGTTGCCAGTCCCTGTTTATGGAACCTCTTATCTTTATTACATTTATGACTGCATGGCGGCAAAATGCATGCTATCCGCACGCTTCTTGTCCTCATGCAAGGCCTGGGTTGTTGTGTCTGAAAGCGTGGCCTTCTCCTCCTGCACCTCCTCCTGTTCCATCACGTGTGCTGCTGCTGGGTTAGCGTTTCCGGTCCCTGTTTATGGAATCTCTTATCTTTATTACATTTATGACTGCATGGCGGCAAAATGCATGCTATCCGCACGCTTCTTGTCCTCATGCAAGGCCTGGGTTGTTGTGTCTCAAAGCGTGGCCTTCTCCTCCTGCGCCTCCTCCTGTTCCATCACGTGTGCTGCTGCTGGGTTAGCGTTTCCGGTCC
The DNA here is from genome assembly GCF_040937935.1 of Hyperolius riggenbachi. Taxonomy (NCBI): domain Eukaryota; kingdom Metazoa; phylum Chordata; class Amphibia; order Anura; family Hyperoliidae; genus Hyperolius; species Hyperolius riggenbachi. The sequence continues at coordinate 262,217,909 of NC_090646.1, forward strand.
CTGTTTATGGAACCTCTTATCTTTATTACATTTATGACTGCATGGCGGCAAAAAGCATGCTATCCGCACGCTTCTTTGTCCTCATGCAAGGCCTGGGTTGTTGTGTCTGAAAGCGTGGCCTTCTCCTCCTGCGCCTCCTCCTGTTCCATCACGTGTGCTGCTGCTGGGTTAGCGTTGCCGGTCCCTGTTTATGGAACCTCTTATCTTTATTACATTTATGACTGCATGGCGGCCAAAAGCATGCTATCCGCACGCTTCTTGTCCTAATGCAAGGCCTGGGTTGTTGTGTCTGAAAGCGTGGCCTTCTCCTCCTGCGCCTCCTCCTGTTCCATCACGTGTGCTGCTGCTGGGTTAGCGTTTCCGGTCCCTGTTTATGGAACCTCTTATCTTTATTACATTTATGACTGCATGGCGGCAAAATGCATGCTATCCGCACGCTTCTTGTCCTCATGCAAGGCCTGGGTTGTTGTGTCTCAAAGCGTGGCCTTCTCCTCCTGCGCCTCCTCCTGTTCCATCACGTGTGCTGCTGCTGGGTTAGCGTTTCCGGTCCCTGTTTATGGAACCTCTTATCTTTATTACATTTATGACTGCATGGCGGCAAAATGCATGCTATCCGCACGCTTCTTGTCCTCATGCAAGGCCTGGGTTGTTGTGTCTCAAAGCGTGGCCTTCTCCTCCTGCGCCTCCTCCTGTTCCATCACGTGTGCTGCTGCTGGGTTAGCGTTTCCGGTCCCTGTTTATGGAACCTCTTATCTTTATTACATTTATGACTGCATGGCGGCAAAAAGCATGCTATCCGCACGCTTCTTGTCCTCATGCAAGGCCTGGGTTGTTGTGTCTGAAAGCGTGGCCTTCTCCTCCTACGCCTCCTCCTGTTCCATCACGTGTGCTGCTGCTGGGTTAGCATTGCCGGTCCCTGTTTATGGAACCTCTTATCTTTATTACATTTATGACTGCATGGCGGCAAAAAGCATGCTATCCGCTCGCTTCTTGTCCTCATGCAAGGCCTAGGTTGTTGTGTCTGAAAGCGTGGCCTTCTCCTCCTGCGCCTCCTCCTGTTCCATCACGTGTGCTGCTGCTGGTTTAGCATTTCCGGTCCCTGTTTATGGAACCTCTTATCTTTATTACATTTATGACTGCATGGCGGCAAAATGCATGCTATCCGCACGCTTCTTGTCCTCATGCAAGGCCTGGGTTGTTGTGTCTCAAAGCGTGGCCTTCTCCTCCTGCGCCTCCTCCTGTTCCATCACGTGTGCTGCTGCTGGGTTAGCGTTGCCGGTCCCTGTTTATGGAACCTCTTATCTTTATAAAATTTATGACTGCATGGCGGCAAAAAGCATGCTATCCGCACGCTTCTTGTCCTCATGCAAGGCCTGGGTTGTTGTGTCTGAAAGCGTGGCCTTCTCCTCCTGCGCCTCCTCCTGTTCCATCACGTGTGCTGCTGCTGGGTTAGCGTTTCCGGTCCCTGTTTATGGAACCTCTTATCTTTATTACATTTATGACTGCATGGCGGCAAAATGCATGCTACCCGCACGCTTCTTGTCCTCATGCAAGGCCTGGGTTGTTGTGTCTCAAAGCGTGGCCTTCTCCTCCTGCGCCTCCTCCTGTTCCATCACGTGTGCTGCTGCTGGGTTAGCGTTTCCGGTCCCTGTTTATGGAACCTCTTATCTTTATTACATTTATGACTGCATGGCGGCAAAAAGCATGCTATCCGCACGCTTCTTGTCCTCATGCAAGGCCTGGGTTGTTGTGTCTGAAAGCGTGGCCTTCTCCTCCTGCGCCTCCTCCTGTTCCATCACGTGTGCTGCTGCTGGGTTAGCGTTGCCGGTCCCTGTTTATGGAACCTCTTATCTTTATTACATTTATGACTGCATGGCGGCAAAAAGCATGCTATCCGCACGCTTCTTGTCCTCATGCAAGGCCTGGGTTGTTGTGTCTCAAAGCGTGGCCTTCTCCTCCTGCGCCTCCTCCTGTTCCATCACGTGTGCTGCTGCTGGGTTAGCGTTTCCGGTCCCTGTTTATGGAACCTCTTATCTTTATTACATTTATGACTGCATGGCGGCAAAATGCATGCTATCCGCACGCTTCTTGTCCTCATGCAAGGCCTGGGTTGTTGTGTCTGAAAGCGTGGCCTTCTCCTCCTGCGCCTCCTCCTGTTCCATCACGTGTGCTGCTGCTGGGTTAGCGTTTCCGGTCCCTGTTTATGGAACCTCTTATCTTTATTACATTTATGACTGCATGGCGGCAAAATGCATGCTATCCGCACGCTTCTTGTCCTCATGCAAGGCCTGGGTTGTTGTGTCTCAAAGCGTGGCCTTCTCCTCCTGCGCCTCCTCCTGTTCCATCACGTGTGCTGCTGCTGGGTTAGCGTTTCCGGTCCCTGTTTATGGAACCTCTTATCTTTATTACATTTATGACTGCATGGCGGCAAAATGCATGCTATCCGCACGCTTCTTGTCCTCATGCAAGGCCTGGGTTGTTGTGTCTCAAAGCGTGGCCTTCTCCTCCTGCGCCTCCTCCTGTTCCATCACGTGTGCTGCTGCTGGGTTAGCGTTTCCGGTCCCTGTTTATGGAACCTCTTATCTTTATTACATTTATGACTGCATGGCGGCAAAAAGCATGCTATCCGCTCGCTTCTTGTCCTCATGCAAGGCCTAGGTTGTTGTGTCTGAAAGCGTGGCCTTCTCCTCCTGCGCCTCCTCCTGTTCCATCACGTGTGCTGCTGCTGGTTTAGCATTTCCGGTCCCTGTTTATGGAACCTCTTATCTTTATTACATTTATGACTGCATGGCGGCAAAATGCATGCTATCCGCACGCTTCTTGTCCTCATGCAAGGCCTGGGTTGTTGTGTCTCAAAGCGTGGCCTTCTCCTCCTGCGCCTCCTCCTGTTCCATCACGTGTGCTGCTGCTGGGTTAGCGTTGCCGGTCCCTGTTTATGGAACCTCTTATCTTTATAACATTTATGACTGCATGGCGGCAAAAAGCATGCTATCCGCACGCTTCTTGTCCTCATGCAAGGCCTGGGTTGTTGTGTCTGAAAGCGTGGCCTTCTCCTCCTGCGCCTCCTCCTGTTCCATCACGTGTGCTGCTGCTGGGTTAGCGTTTCCGGTCCCTGTTTTTGGAACCTCTTATCTTTATTACATTTATGACTGCATGGCGGCAAAATGCATGCTATCCGCACGCTTCTTGTCCTCATGCAAGGCCTGGGTTGTTGTGTCTCAAAGCGTGGCCTTCTCCTCCTGCGCCTCCTCCTGTTCCATCACGTGTGCTGCTGCTGGGTTAGCGTTTCCGGTCCCTGTTTATGGAACCTCTTATCTTTATTACATTTATGACTGCATGGCGGCAAAAAGCATGCTATCCGCACGCTTCTTGTCCTCATGCAAGGCCTGGGTTGTTGTGTCTCAAAGCGTGGCCTTCTCCTCCTGCGCCTCCTCCTGTTCCATCACGTGTGCTGCTGCTGGGTTAGCGTTGCCGGTCCCTGTTTATGGAACCTCTTATCTTTATTACATTTATGACTGCATGGCGGCAAAAAGCATGCTATCCGCACGCTTCTTGTCCTCATGCAAGGCCTGGGTTGTTGTGTCTCAAAGCGTGGCCTTCTCCTCCTGCGCCTCCTCCTGTTCCATCACGTGTGCTGCTGCTGGGTTAGCGTTTCCGGTCCCTGTTTATGGAACCTCTTATCTTTATTACATTTATGACTGCATGGCGGCAAAATGCATGCTATCCGCACGCTTCTTGTCCTCATGCAAGGCCTGGGTTGTTGTGTCTGAAAGCGTGGCCTTCTCCTCCTGCGCCTCCTCCTGTTCCATCACGTGTGCTGCTGCTGGGTTAGCGTTTCCGGTCCCTGTTTATGGAACCTCTTATCTTTATTACATTTATGACTGCATGGCGGCAAAAAGCATGCTATCCGCACGCTTCTTGTCCTCATGCAAGGCCTGGGTTGTTGTGTCTCAAAGCGTGGCCTTCTCCTCCTGCGCCTCCTCCTGTTCCATCACGTGTGCTGCTGCTGGGTTAGCGTTTCCGGTCCCTGTTTATGGAACCTCTTATCTTTATTACATTTATGACTGCATGGCGGCAAAATGCATGCTATCCGCACGCTTCTTGTCCTCATGCAAGGCCTGGGTTGTTGTGTCTCAAAGCGTGGCCTTCTCCTCCTGCGCCTCCTCCTGTTCCATCACGTGTGCTGCTGCTGGGTTAGCGTTTCCGGTCCCTGTTTATGGAACCTCTTATCTTTATTACATTTATGACTGCATGGCGGCAAAAAGCATGCTATCCGCACGCTTCTTGTCCTCATGCAAGGCCTGTGTTGTTGTGTCTGAAAGCGTGGCCTTCTCCTCCTGCGCCTCCTCCTGTTCCATCACGTGTGCTGCTGCTGGGTTAGCATTGCCGGTCCCTGTTTATGGAACCTCTTATCTTTATTACATTTATGACTGCATGGCGGCAAAAAGCATGCTATCCGCTCGCTTCTTGTCCTCATGCAAGGCCTGGGTTGTTGTGTCTGAAAGCGTGGCCTTCTCCTCCTGCACCTCCTCCTGTTCCATCACGTGTGCTGCTGCTGGGTTAGCATTTCCGGTCCCTGTTTATGGAACCTCTTATCTTTATTACATTTATGACTGCATGGCGGCAAAATGCATGCTATCCGCACGCTTCTTGTCCTCATGCAAGGCCTGGGTTGTTGTGTCTCAAAGCGTGGCCTTCTCCTCCTGCGCCTCCTCCTGTTCCATCACGTGTGCTGCTGCTGGGTTAGCGTTTCCGGTCCCTGTTTATGGAACCTCTTATCTTTATTACATTTATGACTGCATAGCGGTAAAATGCATGCTATCCGCACGCTTCTTGTCCTCATGCAAGGCCTGGGTTGTTGTGTCTGAAAGCATGGCCTTCTCCTCCTGCGCCTCATCCTGTTCCATCACGTGTGCTGCTGCTGGGTTAGCGTTGCCGGTCCCTGTTTATGGAACCTCTTATCTTTATAACATTTATGACTGCATGGCGGCAAAAAGCATGCTATCCGCACGCTTCTTGTCCTCATGCAAGGCCTGGGTTGTTGTGTCTGAAAGCGTGGCCTTCTCCTCCTGCGCCTCCTCCTGTTCCATCACGTGTGCTGCTGCTGGGTTAGCGTTTCCGGTCCCTGTTTATGGAACCTCTTATCTTTATTACATTTATGACTGCATGGCAGCAAAAAGCATGCTATCCGCACGCTTCTTGTCCTCATGCAAGGCCTGAGTTGTTGTGTCTCAAAGCGTGGCCTTCTCCTCCTGCACCTCCTCCTGTTCCATCACGTGTGCTGCTGCTGGGTTAGCGTTTCCGGTCCCTGTTTATGGAACCTCTTATCTTTATTACATTTATGACTGCATGGCGGCAAAAAGCATGCTATCCGCACGCTTCTTGTCCTCATGCAAGGCCTGGGTTGTTGTGTCTGAAAGCGTGGCCTTCTCCTCCTGCGCCTCCTCCTGTTCCATCACGTGTGCTGCTGCTGGGTTAGCGTTGCCGGTCCCTGTTTATGGAACCTCTTATCTTTATTACATTTATGACTGCATGGCGGCAAAAAGCATGCTATCCGCACGCTTCTTGTCCTCATGCAAGGCCTGGGTTGTTGTGTCTGAAAGCGTGGCCTTCTCCTCCTGCGCCTCCTCCTGTTCCATCATGTGTGCTGCTGCTGGGTTAGCGTTTCCGGTCCCTGTTTATGGAACCTCTTATCTTTATTACATTTATGACTGCATGGCGGCAAAATGCATGCTATCCGCACGCTTCTTGTCCTCATGCAAGGCCTGGGTTGTTGTGTCTGAAAGCGTGGCCTTCTCCTCCTGCGCCTCCTCCTGTTCCATCACGTGTGCTGCTGCTGGGTTAGCGTTTCCGGTCCCTGTTTATGGAACCTCTTATCTTTATTACATTTATGACTGCATGGCGGCAAAATGCATGCTATCCGCACGCTTCTTGTCCTCATGCAAGGCCTGGGTTGTTGTGTCTCAAAGCGTGGCCTTCTCCTCCTGCGCCTCCTCCTGTTCCATCACGTGTGCTGCTGCTGGGTTAGCGTTTCCGGTCCCTGTTTATGAAACCTCTTATCTTTATTACATTTATGACTGCATGGCGGCAAAAAGCATGCTATCCGCACGCTTCTTGTCCTCATGCAAGGCCTGGGTTGTTGTGTCTGAAAGCGTGGCCTTCTCCTCCTGCGCCTCCTCCTGTTCCATCACGTGTGCTGCTGCTGGGTTAGCATTTCCGGTCCCTGTTTATGGAACCTCTTATCTTTATTACATTTATGACTGCATGGCGGCAAAATGCATGCTATCCGCACGCTTCTTGTCCTCATGCAAGGCCTGGGTTGTTGTGTCTCAAAGCGTGGCCTTCTCCTCCTGCGCCTCCTCCTGTTCCATCACGTGTGCTGCTGCTGGGTTAGCGTTTCCGGTCCCTGTTTATGGAACCTCTTATCTTTATTACATTTATGACTGCATGGCGGTAAAATGCATGCTATCCGCACGCTTCTTGTCCTCATGCACGGCCTGGGTTGTTGTGTCTGAAAGCGTGGCCTTCTCCTCCTGCGCCTCCTCCTGTTCCATCACGTGTGCTGCTGCTGGGTTAGCGTTTCCGGTCCCTGTTTATGGAACCTCTTATCTTTATTACATTTATGACTGCATGGCGGCAAAAAGCATGCTATCCGCACGCTTCTTGTCCTCATGCAAGGCCTGGGTTGTTGTGTCTGAAAGCGTGGCCTTCTCCTCCTGCGCCGCCTCCTGTTCCATCATGTGTGCTGCTGCTGGGTTAGCGTTGCCAGTCCCTGTTTATGGAACCTCTTATCTTTATTACATTTATGACTGCATGGCGGCAAAATGCATGCTATCCGCACGCTTCTTGTGCTCATGCAAGGCCTGGGTTGTTGTGTCTGAAAGCGTGGCCTTCTCCTCCTGCGCCTCCTCCTGTTCCATCACGTGTGCTGCTGCTGGGTTAGCGTTTCCGGTCCCTGTTTATGGAACCTCTTATCTTTATTACATTTATGACTGCATGGCGGTAAAATGCATGCTATCCGCACGCTTCTTGTCCTCATGCAAGGCCTGGGTTGTTGTGTCTGAAAGCGTGGCCTTCTCCTCCTGCGCCTCCTCCTGTTCCATCACGTGTGCTGCTGCTGGGTTAGCGTTTCCGGTCCCTGTTTATGGAACCTCTTATCTTTATTACATTTATGACTGCATGGCGGCAAAAAGCATGCTATCCGCACGCTTCTTGTCCTCATGCAAGGCCTGGGTTGTTGTGTCTGAAAGCGTGGCCTTCTCCTCCTGCGCCGCCTCCTGTTCCATCATGTGTGCTGCTGCTGGGTTAGCGTTGCCAGTCCCTGTTTATGGAACCTCTTATCTTTATTACATTTATGACTGCATGGCGGCAAAATGCATGCTATCCGCACGCTTCTTGTGCTCATGCAAGGCCTGGGTTGTTGTGTCTGAAAGCGTGGCCTTCTCCTCCTGCGCCTCCTCCTGTTCCATCACGTGTGCTGCTGCTGGGTTAGCGTTTCCGGTCCCTGTTTATGGAATCTCTTATCTTTATTACATTTATGACTGCATGGCGGCAAAATGCATTCTATCCGCACGCTTCTTGTCCTCATGCAAGGCCTGGGTTGTTGTGTCTCAAAGCGTGGCCTTCTCCTCCTGCGCCTCCTCCTGTTCCATCACGTGTGCTGCTGCTGGGTTAGCGTTTCCGGTCCCTGTTTATGGAACCTCTTATCTTTATTACATTTATGACTGCATGGCGGCAAAAAGCATGCTATCCGCACGCTTCTTTGTCCTCATGCAAGGCCTGGGTTGTTGTGTCTGAAAGCATGGCCTTCTCCTCCTGCGCCTCCTCCTGTTCCATCACGTGTGCTGCTGCTGGGTTAGCGTTGCCGGTCCCTGTTTATGGAACCTCTTATCTTTATTACATTTATGACTGCATGGCGGCAAAAAGCATGCTATCCGCACGCTTCTTGTCCTCATGCAAGGCCTGGGTTGTTGTGTCTGAAAGCGTGGCCTTCTCCTCCTGCGCCTCCTCCTGTTCCATCACGTGTGCTGCTGCTGGGTTAGCGTTTCCGGTCCCTGTTTATGGAACCTCTTATCTTTATTACATTTATGACTGCATGGCGGCAAAATGCATGCTATCCGCACGCTTCTTGTCCTCATGCAAGGCCTGGGTTGTTGTGTCTCAAAGCGTGGCCTTCTCCTCCTGCGCCTCCTCCTGTTCCATCACGTGTGCTGCTGCTGGGTTAGCGTTTCCGGTCCCTGTTTATGGAACCTCTTATCTTTATTACATTTATGACTGCATGGCGGCAAAATGCATGCTATCCGCACGCTTCTTGTCCTCATGCAAGGCCTGGGTTGTTGTGTCTCAAAGCGTGGCCTTCTCCTCCTGCGCCTCCTCCTGTTCCATCACGTGTGCTGCTGCTGGGTTAGCGTTTCCGGTCCCTGTTTATGAAACCTCTTATCTTTATTACATTTATGACTGCATGGCGGCAAAAAGCATGCTATCCGCACGCTTCTTGTCCTCATGCAAGGCCTGGGTTGTTGTGTCTGAAAGCGTGGCCTTCTCCTCCTGCGCCTCCTCCTGTTCCATCACGTGTGCTGCTGCTGGGTTAGCATTGCCGGTCCCTGTTTATGGAACCTCTTATCTTTATTACATTTATGACTGCATGGCGGCAAAAAGCATGCTATCCGCTCGCTTCTTGTCCTCATGCAAGGCCTGGGTTGTTGTGTCTGAAAGCGTGGCCTTCTCCTCCTGCGCCTCCTCCTGTTCCATCACGTGTGCTGCTGCTGGGTTAGCATTTCCGGTCCCTGTTTATGGAACCTCTTATCTTTATTACATTTATGACTGCATGGCGGCAAAATGCATGCTATCCGCACGCTTCTTGTCCTCATGCAAGGCCTGGGTTGTTGTGTCTCAAAGCATGGCCTTCTCCTCCTGCGCCTCCTCCTGTTCCATCACGTGTGCTGCTGCTGGGTTAGCGTTGCCGGTCCCTGTTTATGGAACCTCTTATCTTTATTACATTTATGACTGCATGGCGGCAAAAAGCATACTATCCGCACGCTTCTTGTCCTCATGCAAGGCCTGGGTTGTTGTGTCTGAAAGCGTGGCCTTCTCCTCCTGCGCCTCATCCTGTTCCATCACGTGTGCTGCTGCTGGGTTAGCGTTGCCGGTCCCTGTTTATGGAACCTCTTATCTTTATAACATTTATGACTGCATGGCGGCAAAAAGCATGCTATCCGCACGCTTCTTGTCCTCATGCAAGGCCTGGGTTGTTGTGTCTGAAAGCGTGGCCTTCTCCTCCTGCGCCTCCTCCTGTTCCATCACGTGTGCTGCTGCTGGGTTAGCGTTTCCGGTCCCTGTTTATGGAACCTCTTATCTTTATTACATTTATGACTGCATGGCAGCAAAATGCATGCTATCCGCACGCTTCGTGTCCTCATGCAAGGCCTGAGTTGTTGTGTCTCAAAGCGTGGCCTTCTCCTCCTGCGCCTCCTCCTGTTCCATCACGTGTGCTGCTGCTGGGTTAGCGTTTCCGGTCCCTGTTTATGGAACCTCTTATCTTTATTACATTTATGACTGCATGGCGGCAAAAAGCATGCTATCCGCACGCTTCTTGTCCTCATGCAAGGCCTGAGTTGTTGTGTCTCAATGCGTGGCCTTCTCCTCCTGCGCCTCCTCCTGTTCCATCACGTGTGCTGCTGCTGGGTTAGCGTTTCCGGTCCCTGTTTATGGAACCTCTTATCTTTATTACATTTATGACTGCATGGCGGCAAAAAGCATGCTATCCGCACGCTTCTTGTCCTCATGCAAGGCCTGGGTTGTTGTATCTGAAAGCGTGGCCTTCTCCTCCTGCGCCTCCTCCTGTTCCATCACGTGTGCTGCTGCTGGGTTAGCATTGCCGGTCCCTGTTTATGGAACCTCTTATCTTTATTACATTTATGACTGCATGGCGGCAAAAAGCATGCTATCCGCTCGCTTCTTGTCCTCATGCAAGGCCTGGGTTGTTGTGTCTGAAAGCGTGGCCTTCTCCTCCTGCGCCTCCTCCTGTTCCATCACGTGTGCTGCTGCTGGGTTAGCATTTCCGGTCCCTGTTTATGGAACCTCTTATCTTTATTACATTTATGACTGCATGGCGGCAAAATGCATGCTATCCGCACGCTTCTTGTCCTCATGCAAGGCCTGGGTTGTTGTGTCTCAAAGCGTGGCCTTCTCCTCCTGCGCCTCCTCCTGTTCCATCACGTGTGCTGCTGCTGGGTTAGCATTGCCGGTCCCTGTTTATGGAACCTCTTATCTTTATTACATTTATGACTGCATGGCGGCAAAAAGCATGCTATCCGCTCGCTTCTTGTCCTCATGCAAGGCCTGGGTTGTTGTGTCTGAAAGCGTGGCCTTCTCCTCCTGCGCCTCCTCCTGTTCCATCACGTGTGCTGCTGCTGGGTTAGCGTTTCCGGTCCCTGTTTATGAAACCTCTTATCTTTATTACATTTATGACTGCATGGCGGCAAAAAGCATGCTATCCGCACGCTTCTTGTCCTCATGCAAGGCCTGGGTTGTTGTGTCTGAAAGCGTGGCCTTCTCCTCCTGCGCCTCCTCCTGTTCCATCACGTGTGCTGCTGCTGGGTTAGCGTTGCCAGTCCCTGTTTATGGAACCTCTTATCTTTATTACATTTATGACTGCATGGCGGCAAAATGCATGCTATCCGCACGCTTCTTGTGCTCATGCAAGGCCTGGGTTGTTGTGTCTGAAAGCGTGGCCTTCTCCTCCTGCGCCTCCTCCTGTTCCATCACGTGTGCTGCTGCTGGGTTAGCGTTTCCGGTCCCTGTTTATGGAATCTCTTATCTTTATTACATTTATGACTGCATGGCGGCAAAATGCATTCTATCCGCACGCTTCTTGTCCTCATGCAAGGCCTGGGTTGTTGTGTCTCAAAGCGTGGCCTTCTCCTCCTGCGCCTCCTCCTGTTCCATCACGTGTGCTGCTGCTGGGTTAGCGTTTCCGGTCCCTGTTTATGGAACCTCTTATCTTTATTACATTTATGACTGCATGGCGGCAAAAAGCATGCTATCCGCACGCTTCTTTGTCCTCATGCAAGGCCTGGGTTGTTGTGTCTGAAAGCATGGCCTTCTCCTCCTGCGCCTCCTCCTGTTCCATCACGTGTGCTGCTGCTGGGTTAGCGTTGCCGGTCCCTGTTTATGGAACCTCTTATCTTTATTACATTTATGACTGCATGGCGGCAAAAAGCATGCTATCCGCACGCTTCTTGTCCTCATGCAAGGCCTGGGTTGTTGTGTCTGAAAGCGTGGCCTTCTCCTCCTGCGCCTCCTCCTGTTCCATCACGTGTGCTGCTGCTGGGTTAGCGTTTCCGGTCCCTGTTTATGGAACCTCTTATCTTTATTACATTTATGACTGCATGGCGGCAAAATGCATGCTATCCGCACGCTTCTTGTCCTCATGCAAGGCCTGGGTTGTTGTGTCTCAAAGCGTGGCCTTCTCCTCCTGCGCCTCCTCCTGTTCCATCACGTGTGCTGCTGCTGGGTTAGCGTTTCCGGTCCCTGTTTATGGAACCTCTTATCTTTATTACATTTATGACTGCATGGCGGCAAAATGCATGCTATCCGCACGCTTCTTGTCCTCATGCAAGGCCTGGGTTGTTGTGTCTCAAAGCGTGGCCTTCTCCTCCTGCGCCTCCTCCTGTTCCATCACGTGTGCTGCTGCTGGGTTAGCGTTTCCGGTCCCTGTTTATGAAACCTCTTATCTTTATTACATTTATGACTGCATGGCGGCAAAAAGCATGCTATCCGCACGCTTCTTGTCCTCATGCAAGGCCTGGGTTGTTGTGTCTGAAAGCGTGGCCTTCTCCTCCTGCGCCTCCTCCTGTTCCATCACGTGTGCTGCTGCTGGGTTAGCATTGCCGGTCCCTGTTTATGGAACCTCTTATCTTTATTACATTTATGACTGCATGGCGGCAAAAAGCATGCTATCCGCTCGCTTCTTGTCCTCATGCAAGGCCTGGGTTGTTGTGTCTGAAAGCGTGGCCTTCTCCTCCTGCGCCTCCTCCTGTTCCATCACGTGTGCTGCTGCTGGGTTAGCATTTCCGGTCCCTGTTTATGGAACCTCTTATCTTTATTACATTTATGACTGCATGGCGGCAAAATGCATGCTATCCGCACGCTTCTTGTCCTCATGCAAGGCCTGGGTTGTTGTGTCTCAAAGCATGGCCTTCTCCTCCTGCGCCTCCTCCTGTTCCATCACGTGTGCTGCTGCTGGGTTAGCGTTGCCGGTCCCTGTTTATGGAACCTCTTATCTTTATTACATTTATGACTGCATGGCGGCAAAAAGCATACTATCCGCACGCTTCTTGTCCTCATGCAAGGCCTGGGTTGTTGTGTCTGAAAGCGTGGCCTTCTCCTCCTGCGCCTCATCCTGTTCCATCACGTGTGCTGCTGCTGGGTTAGCGTTGCCGGTCCCTGTTTATGGAACCTCTTATCTTTATAACATTTATGACTGCATGGCGGCAAAAAGCATGCTATCCGCACGCTTCTTGTCCTCATGCAAGGCCTGGGTTGTTGTGTCTGAAAGCGTGGCCTTCTCCTCCTGCGCCTCCTCCTGTTCCATCACGTGTGCTGCTGCTGGGTTAGCGTTGCCGGTCCCTGTTTATGGAACCTCTTATCTTTATAACATTTATGACTGCATGGCGGCAAAAAGCATGCTATCCGCACGCTTCTTGTCCTCATGCAAGGCCTGGGTTGTTGTGTCTGAAAGCGTGGCCTTCTCCTCCTGCGCCTCCTCCTGTTCCATCACGTGTGCTGCTGCTGGGTTAGCGTTTCCGGTCCCTGTTTATGGAACCTCTTATCTTTATTACATTTATGACTGCATGGCAGCAAAATGCATGCTATCCGCACGCTTCGTGTCCTCATGCAAGGCCTGAGTTGTTGTGTCTCAAAGCGTGGCCTTCTCCTCCTGCGCCTCCTCCTGTTCCATCACGTGTGCTGCTGCTGGGTTAGCGTTTCCGGTCCCTGTTTATGGAACCTCTTATCTTTATTACATTTATGACTGCATGGCGGCAAAAAGCATGCTATCCGCACGCTTCTTGTCCTCATGCAAGGCCTGAGTTGTTGTGTCTCAATGCGTGGCCTTCTCCTCCTGCGCCTCCTCCTGTTCCATCACGTGTGCTGCTGCTGGGTTAGCGTTTCCGGTCCCTGTTTATGGAACCTCTTATCTTTATTACATTTATGACTGCATGGCGGCAAAAAGCATGCTATCCGCACGCTTCTTGTCCTCATGCAAGGCCTGGGTTGTTGTATCTGAAAGCGTGGCCTTCTCCTCCTGCGCCTCCTCCTGTTCCATCACGTGTGCTGCTGCTGGGTTAGCATTGCCGGTCCCTGTTTATGGAACCTCTTATCTTTATTACATTTATGACTGCATGGCGGCAAAAAGCATGCTATCCGCTCGCTTCTTGTCCTCATGCAAGGCCTGGGTTGTTGTGTCTGAAAGCGTGGCCTTCTCCTCCTGCGCCTCCTCCTGTTCCATCACGTGTGCTGCTGCTGGGTTAGCATTTCCGGTCCCTGTTTATGGAACCTCTTATCTTTATTACATTTATGACTGCATGGCGGCAAAATGCATGCTATCCGCACGCTTCTTGTCCTCATGCAAGGCCTGGGTTGTTGTGTCTCAAAGCGTGGCCTTCTCCTCCTGCGCCTCCTCCTGTTCCATCACGTGTGCTGCTGCTGGGTTAGCATTGCCGGTCCCTGTTTATGGAACCTCTTATCTTTATTACATTTATGACTGCATGGCGGCAAAAAGCATGCTATCCGCTCGCTTCTTGTCCTCATGCAAGGCCTGGGTTGTTGTGTCTGAAAGCGTGGCCTTCTCCTCCTGCGCCTCCTCCTGTTCCATCACGTGTGCTGCTGCTGGGTTAGCGTTTCCGGTCCCTGTTTATGAAACCTCTTATCTTTATTACATTTATGACTGCATGGCGGCAAAAAGCATGCTATCCGCACGCTTCTTGTCCTCATGCAAGGCCTGGGTTGTTGTGTCTGAAAGCGTGGCCTTCTCCTCCTGCGCCTCCTCCTGTTCCATCACGTGTGCTGCTGCTGGGTTAGCGTTGCCAGTCCCTGTTTATGGAACCTCTTATCTTTATTACATTTATGACTGCATGGCGGCAAAATGCATGCTATCCGCACGCTTCTTGTGCTCATGCAAGGCCTGGGTTGTTGTGTCTGAAAGCGTGGCCTTCTCCTCCTGCGCCTCCTCCTGTTCCATCACGTGTGCTGCTGCTGGGTTAGCGTTTCCGGTCCCTGTTTATGGAATCTCTTATCTTTATTACATTTATGACTGCATGGCGGCAAAATGCATTCTATCCGCACGCTTCTTGTCCTCATGCAAGGCCTGGGTTGTTGTGTCTCAAAGCGTGGCCTTCTCCTCCTGCGCCTCCTCCTGTTCCATCACGTGTGCTGCTGCTGGGTTAGCGTTTCCGGTCCCTGTTTATGGAACCTCTTATCTTTATTACATTTATGACTGCATGGCGGCAAAAAGCATGCTATCCGCACGCTTCTTTGTCCTCATGCAAGGCCTGGGTTGTTGTGTCTGAAAGCATGGCCTTCTCCTCCTGCGCCTCCTCCTGTTCCATCACGTGTGCTGCTGCTGGGTTAGCGTTGCCGGTCCCTGTTTATGGAACCTCTTATCTTTATTACATTTATGACTGCATGGCGGCAAAAAGCATGCTATCCGCACGCTTCTTGTCCTCATGCAAGGCCTGGGTTGTTGTGTCTGAAAGCGTGGCCTTCTCCTCCTGCGCCTCCTCCTGTTCCATCACGTGTGCTGCTGCTGGGTTAGCGTTTCCGGTCCCTGTTTATGGAACCTCTTATCTTTATTACATTTATGACTGCATGGCGGCAAAATGCATGCTATCCGCACGCTTCTTGTCCTCATGCAAGGCCTGGGTTGTTGTGTCTCAAAGCGTGGCCTTCTCCTCCTGCGCCTCCTCCTGTTCCATCACGTGTGCTGCTGCTGGGTTAGCGTTTCCGGTCCCTGTTTATGGAACCTCTTATCTTTATTACATTTATGACTGCATGGCGGCAAAATGCATGCTATCCGCACGCTTCTTGTCCTCATGCAAGGCCTGGGTTGTTGTGTCTCAAAGCGTGGCCTTCTCCTCCTGCGCCTCCTCCTGTTCCATCACGTGTGCTGCTGCTGGGTTAGCGTTTCCGGTCCCTGTTTATGAAACCTCTTATCTTTATTACATTTATGACTGCATGGCGGCAAAAAGCATGCTATCCGCACGCTTCTTGTCCTCATGCAAGGCCTGGGTTGTTGTGTCTGAAAGCGTGGCCTTCTCCTCCTGCGCCTCCTCCTGTTCCATCACGTGTGCTGCTGCTGGGTTAGCATTGCCGGTCCCTGTTTATGGAACCTCTTATCTTTATTACATTTATGACTGCATGGCGGCAAAAAGCATGCTATCCGCTCGCTTCTTGTCCTCATGCAAGGCCTGGGTTGTTGTGTCTGAAAGCGTGGCCTTCTCCTCCTGCGCCTCCTCCTGTTCCATCACGTGTGCTGCTGCTGGGTTAGCATTTCCGGTCCCTGTTTATGGAACCTCTTATCTTTATTACATTTATGACTGCATGGCGGCAAAATGCATGCTATCCGCACGCTTCTTGTCCTCATGCAAGGCCTGGGTTGTTGTGTCTCAAAGCATGGCCTTCTCCTCCTGCGCCTCCTCCTGTTCCATCACGTGTGCTGCTGCTGGGTTAGCGTTGCCGGTCCCTGTTTATGGAACCTCTTATCTTTATTACATTTATGACTGCATGGCGGCAAAAAGCATACTATCCGCACGCTTCTTGTCCTCATGCAAGGCCTGGGTTGTTGTGTCTGAAAGCGTGGCCTTCTCCTCCTGCGCCTCATCCTGTTCCATCACGTGTGCTGCTGCTGGGTTAGCGTTGCCGGTCCCTGTTTATGGAACCTCTTATCTTTATAACATTTATGACTGCATGGCGGCAAAAAGCATGCTATCCGCACGCTTCTTGTCCTCATGCAAGGCCTGGGTTGTTGTGTCTGAAAGCGTGGCCTTCTCCTCCTGCGCCTCCTCCTGTTCCATCACGTGTGCTGCTGCTGGGTTAGCGTTTCCGGTCCCTGTTTATGGAACCTCTTATCTTTATTACATTTATGACTGCATGGCAGCAAAATGCATGCTATCCGCACGCTTCGTGTCCTCATGCAAGGCCTGAGTTGTTGTGTCTCAAAGCGTGGCCTTCTCCTCCTGCGCCTCCTCCTGTTCCATCACGTGTGCTGCTGCTGGGTTAGCGTTTCCGGTCCCTGTTTATGGAACCTCTTATCTTTATTACATTTATGACTGCATGGCGGCAAAAAGCATGCTATCCGCACGCTTCTTGTCCTCATGCAAGGCCTGAGTTGTTGTGTCTCAATGCGTGGCCTTCTCCTCCTGCGCCTCCTCCTGTTCCATCACGTGTGCTGCCGCTGGGTTAGCGTTTCCGGTCCCTGTTTATGGAACCTCTTATCTTTATTACATTTATGACTGCATGGCGGCAAAAAGCATGCTATCCGCACGCTTCTTGTCCTCATGCAAGGCCTGGGTTGTTGTATCTGAAAGCGTGGCCTTCTCCTCCTGCGCCTCCTCCTGTTCCATCACGTGTGCTGCTGCTGGGTTAGCATTGCCGGTCCCTGTTTATGGAACCTCTTATCTTTATTACATTTATGACTGCATGGCGGCAAAAAGCATGCTATCCGCTCGCTTCTTGTCCTCATGCAAGGCCTGGGTTGTTGTGTCTGAAAGCGTGGCCTTCTCCTCCTGCGCCTCCTCCTGTTCCATCACGTGTGCTGCTGCTGGGTTAGCATTTCCGGTCCCTGTTTATGGAACCTCTTATCTTTATTACATTTATGACTGCATGGCGGCAAAATGCATGCTATCCGCACGCTTCTTGTCCTCATGCAAGGCCTGGGTTGTTGTGTCTCAAAGCGTGGCCTTCTCCTCCTGCGCCTCCTCCTGTTCCATCACGTGTGCTGCTGCTGGGTTAGCGTTTCCGGTCCCTGTTTATGGAACCTCTTATCTTTATTACATTTATGACTGCATGGCGGCAAAAAGCATGCTATCCGCTCGCTTCTTGTCCTCATGCAAGGCCTGGGTTGTTGTGTCTGAAAGCGTGGCCTTCTCCTCCTGCGCCTCCTCCTGTTCTATCACGTGTGCTGCTGCTGGGTTAGCATTTCCGGTCCCTGTTTATGGAACCTCTTATCTTTATTACATTTATGACTGCATGGCGGCAAAATGCATGCTATCCGCACGCTTCTTGTCCTCATGCAAGGCCTGGGTTGTTGTGTCTCAAAGCGTGGCCTTCTCCTCCTGCGCCTCCTCCTGTTCCATCACGTGTGCTGCTGCTGGGTTAGCGTTTCCGGTCCCTGTTTATGGAACCTCTTATCTTTATTACATTTATGACTGCATGGCGGTAAAATGCATGCTATCCGCACGCTTCTTGTCCTCATGCAAGGCCTGGGTTGTTGTGTCTCAAAGCGTGGCCTTCTCCTCCTGCGCCTCCTCCTGTTCCATCACGTGTGCTGCTGCTGGGTTAGCGTTTCCGGTCCCTGTTTATGGAACCTCTTATCTTTATTACATTTATGACTGCATGGCGGCAAAAAGCATGCTATCCGCTCGCTTCTTGTCCTCATGCAAGGCCTGGGTTGTTGTGTCTGAAAGCGTGGCCTTCTCCTCCTGCGCCTCCTCCTGTTCCATCACGTGTGCTGCTGCTGGGTTAGCATTTCCGGTCCCTGTTTATGGAACCTCTTATCTTTATTACATTTATGACTGCATGGCGGCAAAATGCATGCTATCCGCACGCTTCTTGTCCTCATGCAAGGCCTGGGTTGTTGTGTCTCAAAGCGTGGCCTTCTCCTCCTGCGCCTCCTCCTGTTCCATCACGTGTGCTGCTGCTGGGTTAGCGTTTCCGGTCCCTGTTTATGGAACCTCTTATCTTTATTACATTTATGACTGCATGGCGGTAAAATGCATGCTATCCGCACGCTTCTTGTCCTCATGCAAGGCCTGGGTTGTTGTGTCTCAAAGCGTGGCCTTCTCCTCCTGCGCCTCCTCCTGTTCCATCACGTGTGCTGCTGCTGGGTTAGCGTTTCCGGTCCCTGTTTATGGAACCTCTTATCTTTATTACATTTATGACTGCATGGCGGCAAAAAGCATGCTATCCGCACGCTTCTTGTCCTCATGCAAGGCCTGGGTTGTTGTGTCTGAAAGCGTGGCCTTCTCCTCCTGCGCCGCCTCCTGTTCCATCATGTGTGCTGCTGCTGGGTTAGCGTTGCCGGTCCCTGTTTATGGAACCTCTTATCTTTATTACATTTATGACTGCATGGCGGCAAAATGCATGCTATCTGCACGCTTCTTGTCCTCATGCAAGGCCTGGGTTGTTGTGTCTGAAAGCGTGGCCTTCTCCTCCTGCGCCTCCTCCTGTTCCATCACGTGTGCTGCTGCTGGGTTAGCGTTTCCGGTCCCTGTTTATGGAATCTCTTATCTTTATTACATTTATGACTGCATGGCGGCAAAATGCATGCTATCCGCACGCTTCTTGTCCTCATGCAAGGCCTGGGTTGTTGTGTCTCAAAGCGTGGCCTTCTCCTCCTGCGCCTCCTCCTGTTCCATCACGTGTGCTGCTGCTGGGTTAGCGTTTCCGGTCCCTGTTTATGGAATCTCTTATCTTTATTACATTTATGACTGCATGGCGGCAAAAAGCATGCTATCCGCACGCTTCTTTGTCCTCATGCAAGGCCTGGGTTGTTGTGTCTGAAAGCGTGGCCTTCTCCTCCTGCGCCTCATCCTGTTCCATCACGTGTGCTGCTGCTGGGTTAGCGTTTCCGGTCCCTGTTTATGGAATCTCTTATCTTTATTACATTTATGACTGCATGGCGGCAAAATCCATGCTATCCGCACGCTTCTTGTCCTCATGCAAGGCCTGGGTTGTTGTGTCTCAAAGCGTGGCCTTCTCCTCCTGCGCCTCCTCCTGTTCCATCACGTGTGCTGCTGCTGGGTTAGCGTTTCCGGTCCCTGTTTATGGAACCTCTTATCTTTATTACATTTATGACTGCATGGCGGCAAAAAGCATGCTATCCGCACGCTTCTTTGTCCTCATGCAAGGCCTGGGTTGTTGTGTCTGAAAGCGTGGCCTTCTCCTCCTGCGCCTCATCCTGTTCCATCACGTGTGCTGCTGCTGGGTTAGCGTTTCCGGTCCCTGTTTATGGAATCTCTTATCTTTATTACATTTATGACTGCATGGCGGTAAAATGCATGCTATCCGCACGCTTCTTGTCCTCATGCAAGGCCTGGGTTGTTGTGTCTCAAAGCGTGGCCTTCTCCTCCTGCGCCTCCTCCTGTTCCATCACGTGTGCTGCTGCTGGGTTAGCGTTTCCGGTCCCTGTTTATGGAACCTCTTATCTTTATTACATTTATGACTGCATGGCGGTAAAATGCATGCTATCCGCACGCTTCTTGTCCTCTTGCAAGGCCTGGGTTGTTGTGTCTCAAAGCGTGGCCTTCTCCTCCTGCGCCTCCTCCTGTTCCATCACGTGTGCTGCTGCTGGGTTAGCGTTTCCGGTCCCTGTTTATGGAACCTCTTATCTTTATTACATTTATGACTGCATGGCGGCAAAAAGCATGCTATCCGCACGCTTCTTGTCCTCATGCAAGGCCTGGGTTGTTGTGTCTGAAAGCGTGGCCTTCTCCTCCTGCGCCGCCTCCTGTTCCATCATGTGTGCTGCTGCTGGGTTAGCGTTGCCAGTCCCTGTTTATGGAATCTCTTATCTTTATTACATTTATGACTGCATGGCGGCAAAATGCATGCTATCCGCACGCTTCTTGTCCTCATGCAAGGCCTGGGTTGTTGTGTCTCAAAGCGTGGCCTTCTCCTCCTGCGCCTCCTCCTGTTCCATCACGTGTGCTGCTGCTGGGTTAGCGTTTCCGGTCCCTGTTTATGGAACCTCTTATCTTTATTACATTTATGACTGCATGGCGGCAAAAAGCATGCTATCCGCACGCTTCTTTGTCCTCATGCAAGGCCTGGGTTGTTGTGTCTGAAAGCGTGGCCTTCTCCTCCTGCGCCTCCTCCTGTTCCATCACGTGTGCTGCTGCTGGGTTAGCGTTGCCGGTCCCTGTTTATGGAACCTCTTATCTTTATTACATTTATGACTGCATGGCGGCAAAAAGCATGCTATCCGCACGCTTCTTGTCCTCATGCAAGGCCTGGGTTGTTGTGTCTGAAAGCGTGGCCTTCTCCTCCTGCGCCTCCTCCTGTTCCATCACGTGTGCTGCTGCTGGGTTAGCGTTTCCGGTCCCTGTTTATGGAACCTCTTATCTTTATTACATTTATGACTGCATGGCGGCAAAATGCATGCTATCCGCACGCTTCTTGTCCTCATGCAAGGCCTGGGTTGTTGTGTCTCAAAGCGTGGCCTTCTCCTCCTGCGCCTCCTCCTGTTCCATCACGTGTGCTGCTGCTGGGTTAGCGTTTCCGGTCCCTGTTTATGGAACCTCTTATCTTTATTACATTTATGACTGCATGGCGGCAAAATGCATGCTATCCGCACGCTTCTTGTCCTCATGCAAGGCCTGGGTTGTTGTGTCTCAAAGCGTGGCCTTCTCCTCCTGCGCCTCCTCTTGTTCCATCACGTGTGCTGCTGCTGGGTTAGCGTTTCCGGTCCCTGTTTATGGAACCTCTTATCTTTATTACATTTATGACTGCATGGCGGCAAAAAGCATGCTATCCGCACGCTTCTTGTCCTCATGCAAGGCCTGGGTTGTTGTGTCTGAAAGCGTGGCCTTCTCCTCCTGCGCCTCCTCCTGTTCCATCACGTGTGCTGCTGCTGGGTTAGCATTGCCGGTCCCTGTTTATGGAACCTCTTATCTTTATTACATTTATGACTGCATGGCGGCAAAAAGCATGCTATCCGCTCACTTCTTGTCCTCATGCAAGGCCTGGGTTGTTGTGTCTGAAAGCGTGGCCTTCTCCTCCTGCGCCTCCTCCTGTTCCATCACGTGTGCTGCTGCTGGGTTAGCATTTCCGGTCCCTGTTTATGGAACCTCTTATCTTTATTACATTTATGACTGCATGGCGGCAAAATGCATACTATCCGCACGCTTCTTGTCCTCATGCAAGGCCTGGGTTGTTGTGTCTGAAAGCGTGGCCTTCTCCTCCTGCGCCTCCTCCTGTTCCATCACGTGTGCTGCTGCTGGGTTAGCGTTTCCGGTCCCTGTTTATGGAACCTCTTATCTTTATTACATTTATGACTGCATGGCGGTAAAATGCATGCTATCCGCACGCTTCTTGTCCTCATGCAAGGCCTGGGTTGTTGTGTCTCAAAGCGTGGCCTTCTCCTCCTGCGCCTCCTCCTGTTCCATCACGTGTGCTGCTGCTGGGTTAGCGTTTCCGGTCCCTGTTTATGGAACCTCTTATCTTTATTACATTTATGACTGCATGGCGGCAAAAAGCATGCTATCCGCACGCTTCTTGTCCTCATGCAAGGCCTGGGTTGTTGTGTCTGAAAGCGTGGCCTTCTCCTCCTGCGCCGCCTCCTGTTCCATCATGTGTGCTGCTGCTGGGTTAGCGTTGCCAGTCCCTGTTTATGGAACCTCTTATCTTTATTACATTTATGACTGCATGGCGGCAAAATGCATGCTATCCGCACGCTTTTTGTCCTCATGCAAGGCCTGGGTTGTTGTGTCTGAAAGCGTGGCCTTCTCCTCCTGCGCCTCCTCCTGTTCCATCACGTGTGCTGCTGCTGGGTTAGCGTTTCCGGTCCCTGTTTATGGAACCTCTTATCTTTATTACATTTATGACTGCATGGCGGCAAAATGCATGCTATCCGCACGCTTCTTGTCCTCATGCAAGGCCTGGGTTGTTGTGTCTCAAAGCGTGGCCTTCTCCTCCTGCGCCTCCTCCTGTTCCATCACGTGTGCTGCTGCTGGGTTAGCGTTTCCGGTCCCTGTTTATGGAACCTCTTATCTTTATTACATTTATGACTGCATGGCGGCAAAAAGCATGCTATCCGCACGCTTCTTGTCCTCATGCAAGGCCTGGGTTGTTGTGTCTGAAAGCGTGGCCTTCTCCTCCTGCGCCTCCTCCTGTTCCATCACGTGTGCTGCTGCTGGGTTAGCGTTTCCGGTCCCTGTTTATGGAACCTCTTATCTTTATTACATTTATGACTGCATGGCGGCAAAAAGCATGCTATCCGCACGCTTCTTGTCCTCATGCAAGGCCTGGGTTGTTGTGTCTGAAAGCGTGGCCTTCTCCTCCTGCGCCTCCTCCTGTTCCATCACGTGTGCTGCTGCTGGGTTAGCGTTTCCGGTCCCTGTTTATGGAACCTCTTATCTTTATTACATTTATGACTGCATGGCGGCAAAATGCATGCTATCCGCACGCTTCTTGTCCTCATGCAAGGCCTGGGTTGTTGTGTCTCAAAGCGTGGCCTTCTCCTCCTGCGCCTCCTCCTGTTCCATCACGTGTGCTGCTGCTGGGTTAGCGTTTCCGGTCCCTGTTTATGGAACCTCTTATCTTTATTACATTTATGACTGCATGGCAGCAAAATGCATGCTATCCGCACGCTTCTTGTCCTCATGCAAGGCCTGGGTTGTTGTGTCTCAAAGCGTGGCCTTCTCCTCCTGCGCCTCCTCCTGTTCCATCACGTGTGCTGCTGCTGGGTTAGCGTTTCCGGTCCCTGTTTATGGAACCTCTTATCTTTATTACATTTATGACTGCATGGCGGCAAAAAGCATGCTCTCTGCACGCTTCTTGTCCTCATGCAAGGCCTGGGTTGTTGTGTCTAAAAGCGTGGCCTTCTCCTCCTGCGCCTCCTCCTGTTCCATCACGTGTGCTGCTGCTGGGTTAGCATTGCCGGTCCCTGTTTATGGAACCTCTTATCTTTATTACATTTATGACTGCATGGCGGCAAAAAGCATGCTATCCGCACGCTTCTTGTCCTCATGCAAGGCCTGGGTTGTTGTGTCTGAAAGCGTGGCCTTCTCCTCCTGCGCCTCCTCCTGTTCTATCACGTGTGCTGCTGCTGGGTTAGCATTTCCGGTCCCTGTTTATGGAACCTCTTATCTTTATTACATTTATGACTGCATGGCGGCAAAATGCATGCTATCCGCACGCTTCTTGTCCTCATGCAAGGCCTGGGTTGTTGTGTCTCAAAGCGTGGCCTTCTCCTCCTGCGCCTCCTCCTGTTCCATCACGTGTGCTGCTGCTGGGTTAGCGTTTCCGGTCCCTGTTTATGGAACCTCTTATCTTTATTACATTTATGACTGCATGGCGGTAAAATGCATGCTATCCGCACGCTTCTTGTCCTCATGCAAGGCCTGGGTTGTTGTGTCTCAAAGCGTGGCCTTCTCCTCCTGCGCCTCCTCCTGTTCCATCACGTGTGCTGCTGCTGGGTTAGCGTTTCCGGTCCCTGTTTATGGAACCTCTTATCTTTATTACATTTATGACTGCATGGCGGCAAAAAGCATGCTATCCGCTCGCTTCTTGTCCTCATGCAAGGCCTGGGTTGTTGTGTCTGAAAGCGTGGCCTTCTCCTCCTGCGCCTCCTCCTGTTCCATCACGTGTGCTGCTGCTGGGTTAGCATTTCCGGTCCCTGTTTATGGAACCTCTTATCTTTATTACATTTATGACTGCATGGCGGCAAAATGCATGCTATCCGCACGCTTCTTGTCCTCATGCAAGGCCTGGGTTGTTGTGTCTCAAAGCGTGGCCTTCTCCTCCTGCGCCTCCTCCTGTTCCATCACGTGTGCTGCTGCTGGGTTAGCGTTTCCGGTCCCTGTTTATGGAACCTCTTATCTTTATTACATTTATGACTGCATGGCGGCAAAAAGCATGCTATCCGCACGCTTCTTGTCCTCATGCAAGGCCTGGGTTGTTGTGTCTGAAAGCGTGGCCTTCTCCTCCTGCGCCGCCTCCTGTTCCATCATGTGTGCTGCTGCTGGGTTAGCGTTGCCAGTCCCTGTTTATGGAACCTCTTATCTTTATTACATTTATGACTGCATGGCGGCAAAATGCATGCTATCCGCACGCTTTTTGTCCTCATGCAAGGCCTGGGTTGTTGTGTCTGAAAGCGTGGCCTTCTCCTCCTGCGCCTCCTCCTGTTCCATCACGTGTGCTGCTGCTGGGTTAGCGTTTCCGGTCCCTGTTTATGGAACCTCTTATCTTTATTACATTTATGACTGCATGGCGGCAAAATGCATGCTATCCGCACGCTTCTTGTCCTCATGCAAGGCCTGGGTTGTTGTGTCTCAAAGCGTGGCCTTCTCCTCCTGCGCCTCCTCCTGTTCCATCACGTGTGCTGCTGCTGGGTTAGCGTTTCCGGTCCCTGTTTATGGAACCTCTTATCTTTATTACATTTATGACTGCATGGCGGCAAAAAGCATGCTATCCGCACGCTTCTTGTCCTCATGCAAGGCCTGGGTTGTTGTGTCTGAAAGCGTGGCCTTCTCCTCCTGCGCCTCCTCCTGTTCCATCACGTGTGCTGCTGCTGGGTTAGCGTTTCCGGTCCCTGTTTATGGAACCTCTTATCTTTATTACATTTATGACTGCATGGCGGCAAAAAGCATGCTATCCGCACGCTTCTTGTCCTCATGCAAGGCCTGGGTTGTTGTGTCTGAAAGCGTGGCCTTCTCCTCCTGCGCCTCCTCCTGTTCCATCACGTGTGCTGCTGCTGGGTTAGCGTTTCCGGTCCCTGTTTATGGAACCTCTTATCTTTATTACATTTATGACTGCATGGCGGCAAAATGCATGCTATCCGCACGCTTCTTGTCCTCATGCAAGGCCTGGGTTGTTGTGTCTCAAAGCGTGGCCTTCTCCTCCTGCGCCTCCTCCTGTTCCATCACGTGTGCTGCTGCTGGGTTAGCGTTTCCGGTCCCTGTTTATGGAACCTCTTATCTTTATTACATTTATGACTGCATGGCAGCAAAATGCATGCTATCCGCACGCTTCTTGTCCTCATGCAAGGCCTGGGTTGTTGTGTCTCAAAGCGTGGCCTTCTCCTCCTGCGCCTCCTCCTGTTCCATCACGTGTGCTGCTGCTGGGTTAGCGTTTCCGGTCCCTGTTTATGGAACCTCTTATCTTTATTACATTTATGACTGCATGGCGGCAAAAAGCATGCTCTCTGCACGCTTCTTGTCCTCATGCAAGGCCTGGGTTGTTGTGTCTAAAAGCGTGGCCTTCTCCTCCTGCGCCTCCTCCTGTTCCATCACGTGTGCTGCTGCTGGGTTAGCATTGCCGGTCCCTGTTTATGGAACCTCTTATCTTTATTACATTTATGACTGCATGGCGGCAAAAAGCATGCTATCCGCACGCTTCTTGTCCTCATGCAAGGCCTGGGTTGTTGTGTCTGAAAGCGTGGCCTTCTCCTCCTGCGCCTCCTCCTGTTCTATCACGTGTGCTGCTGCTGGGTTAGCATTTCCGGTCCCTGTTTATGGAACCTCTTATCTTTATTACATTTATGACTGCATGGCGGCAAAATGCATGCTATCCGCACGCTTCTTGTCCTCATGCAAGGCCTGGGTTGTTGTGTCTCAAAGCGTGGCCTTCTCCTCCTGCGCCTCCTCCTGTTCCATCACGTGTGCTGCTGCTGGGTTAGCGTTTCCGGTCCCTGTTTATGGAACCTCTTATCTTTATTACATTTATGACTGCATGGCGGTAAAATGCATGCTATCCGCACGCTTCTTGTCCTCATGCAAGGCCTGGGTTGTTGTGTCTCAAAGCGTGGCCTTCTCCTCCTGCGCCTCCTCCTGTTCCATCACGTGTGCTGCTGCTGGGTTAGCGTTTCCGGTCCCTGTTTATGGAACCTCTTATCTTTATTACATTTATGACTGCATGGCGGCAAAAAGCATGCTATCCGCTCGCTTCTTGTCCTCATGCAAGGCCTGGGTTGTTGTGTCTGAAAGCGTGGCCTTCTCCTCCTGCGCCTCCTCCTGTTCCATCACGTGTGCTGCTGCTGGGTTAGCATTTCCGGTCCCTGTTTATGGAACCTCTTATCTTTATTACATTTATGACTGCATGGCGGCAAAATGCATGCTATCCGCACGCTTCTTGTCCTCATGCAAGGCCTGGGTTGTTGTGTCTCAAAGCGTGGCCTTCTCCTCCTGCGCCTCCTCCTGTTCCATCACGTGTGCTGCTGCTGGGTTAGCGTTTCCGGTCCCTGTTTATGGAACCTCTTATCTTTATTACATTTATGACTGCATGGCGGTAAAATGCATGCTATCCGCACGCTTCTTGTCCTCATGCAAGGCCTGGGTTGTTGTGTCTCAAAGCGTGGCCTTCTCCTCCTGCGCCTCCTCCTGTTCCATCACGTGTGCTGCTGCTGGGTTAGCGTTTCCGGTCCCTGTTTATGGAACCTCTTATCTTTATTACATTTATGACTGCATGGCGGCAAAAAGCATGCTATCCGCACGCTTCTTGTCCTCATGCAAGGCCTGGGTTGTTGTGTCTGAAAGCGTGGCCTTCTCCTCCTGCGCCGCCTCCTGTTCCATCATGTGTGCTGCTGCTGGGTTAGCGTTGCCGGTCCCTGTTTATGGAACCTCTTATCTTTATTACATTTATGACTGCATGGCGGCAAAATGCATGCTATCTGCACGCTTCTTGTCCTCATGCAAGGCCTGGGTTGTTGTGTCTGAAAGCGTGGCCTTCTCCTCCTGCGCCTCCTCCTGTTCCATCACGTGTGCTGCTGCTGGGTTAGCGTTTCCGGTCCCTGTTTATGGAATCTCTTATCTTTATTACATTTATGACTGCATGGCGGCAAAATGCATGCTATCCGCACGCTTCTTGTCCTCATGCAAGGCCTGGGTTGTTGTGTCTCAAAGCGTGGCCTTCTCCTCCTGCGCCTCCTCCTGTTCCATCACGTGTGCTGCTGCTGGGTTAGCGTTTCCGGTCCCTGTTTATGGAATCTCTTATCTTTATTACATTTATGACTGCATGGCGGCAAAAAGCATGCTATCCGCACGCTTCTTTGTCCTCATGCAAGGCCTGGGTTGTTGTGTCTGAAAGCGTGGCCTTCTCCTCCTGCGCCTCATCCTGTTCCATCACGTGTGCTGCTGCTGGGTTAGCGTTTCCGGTCCCTGTTTATGGAATCTCTTATCTTTATTACATTTATGACTGCATGGCGGCAAAATCCATGCTATCCGCACGCTTCTTGTCCTCATGCAAGGCCTGGGTTGTTGTGTCTCAAAGCGTGGCCTTCTCCTCCTGCGCCTCCTCCTGTTCCATCACGTGTGCTGCTGCTGGGTTAGCATTTCCGGTCCCTGTTTATGGAACCTCTTATCTTTATTACATTTATGACTGCATGGCGGCAAAATGCATGCTATCCGCACGCTTCTTGTCCTCATGCAAGGCCTGGGTTGTTGTGTCTCAAAGCGTGGCCTTCTCCTCCTGCGCCTCCTCCTGTTCCATCACGTGTGCTGCTGCTGGGTTAGCGTTTCCGGTCCCTGTTTATGGAACCTCTTATCTTTATTACATTTATGACTGCATGGCGGCAAAAAGCATGCTATCCGCTCGCTTCTTGTCCTCATGCAAGGCCTGGGTTGTTGTGTCTGAAAGCGTGGCCTTCTCCTCCTGCGCCTCCTCCTGTTCTATCACGTGTGCTGCTGCTGGGTTAGCATTTCCGGTCCCTGTTTATGGAACCTCTTATCTTTATTACATTTATGACTGCATGGCGGCAAAATGCATGCTATCCGCACGCTTCTTGTCCTCATGCAAGGCCTGGGTTGTTGTGTCTCAAAGCGTGGCCTTCTCCTCCTGCGCCTCCTCCTGTTCCATCACGTGTGCTGCTGCTGGGTTAGCGTTTCCGGTCCCTGTTTATGGAACCTCTTATCTTTATTACATTTATGACTGCATGGCGGTAAAATGCATGCTATCCGCACGCTTCTTGTCCTCATGCAAGGCCTGGGTTGTTGTGTCTCAAAGCGTGGCCTTCTCCTCCTGCGCCTCCTCCTGTTCCATCACGTGTGCTGCTGCTGGGTTAGCGTTTCCGGTCCCTGTTTATGGAACCTCTTATCTTTATTACATTTATGACTGCATGGCGGCAAAAAGCATGCTATCCGCTCGCTTCTTGTCCTCATGCAAGGCCTGGGTTGTTGTGTCTGAAAGCGTGGCCTTCTCCTCCTGCGCCTCCTCCTGTTCCATCACGTGTGCTGCTGCTGGGTTAGCATTTCCGGTCCCTGTTTATGGAACCTCTTATCTTTATTACATTTATGACTGCATGGCGGCAAAATGCATGCTATCCGCACGCTTCTTGTCCTCATGCAAGGCCTGGGTTGTTGTGTCTCAAAGCGTGGCCTTCTCCTCCTGCGCCTCCTCCTGTTCCATCACGTGTGCTGCTGCTGGGTTAGCGTTTCCGGTCCCTGTTTATGGAACCTCTTATCTTTATTACATTTATGACTGCATGGCGGTAAAATGCATGCTATCCGCACGCTTCTTGTCCTCATGCAAGGCCTGGGTTGTTGTGTCTCAAAGCGTGGCCTTCTCCTCCTGCGCCTCCTCCTGTTCCATCACGTGTGCTGCTGCTGGGTTAGCGTTTCCGGTCCCTGTTTATGGAACCTCTTATCTTTATTACATTTATGACTGCATGGCGGCAAAAAGCATGCTATCCGCACGCTTCTTGTCCTCATGCAAGGCCTGGGTTGTTGTGTCTGAAAGCGTGGCCTTCTCCTCCTGCGCCTCCTCCTGTTCCATCACGTGTGCTGCTGCTGGGTTAGCGTTTCCGGTCCCTGTTTATGGAATCTCTTATCTTTATTACATTTATGACTGCATGGCGGCAAAATGCATGCTATCTGCACGCTTCTTGTCCTCATGCAAGGCCTGGGTTGTTGTGTCTGAAAGCGTGGCCTTCTCCTCCTGCGCCTCCTCCTGTTCCATCACGTGTGCTGCTGCTGGGTTAGCGTTTCCGGTCCCTGTTTATGGAATCTCTTATCTTTATTACATTTATGACTGCATGGCGGCAAAATGCATGCTATCCGCACGCTTCTTGTCCTCATGCAAGGCCTGGGTTGTTGTGTCTCAAAGCGTGGCCTTCTCCTCCTGCGCCTCCTCCTGTTCCATCACGTGTGCTGCTGCTGGGTTAGCGTTTCCGGTCCCTGTTTATGGAATCTCTTATCTTTATTACATTTATGACTGCATGGCGGCAAAAAGCATGCTATCCGCACGCTTCTTTGTCCTCATGCAAGGCCTGGGTTGTTGTGTCTGAAAGCGTGGCCTTCTCCTCCTGCGCCTCATCCTGTTCCATCACGTGTGCTGCTGCTGGGTTAGCGTTTCCGGTCCCTGTTTATGGAATCTCTTATCTTTATTACATTTATGACTGCATGGCGGCAAAATCCATGCTATCCGCACGCTTCTTGTCCTCATGCAAGGCCTGGGTTGTTGTGTCTCAAAGCGTGGCCTTCTCCTCCTGCGCCTCCTCCTGTTCCATCACGTGTGCTGCTGCTGGGTTAGCGTTTCCGGTCCCTGTTTATGGAACCTCTTATCTTTATTACATTTATGACTGCATGGCGGTAAAATGCATGCTATCCGCACGCTTCTTGTCCTCATGCAAGGCCTGGGTTGTTGTGTCTCAAAGCGTGGCCTTCTCCTCCTGCGCCTCCTCCTGTTCCATCACGTGTGCTGCTGCTGGGTTAGCGTTTCCGGTCCCTGTTTATGGAACCTCTTATCTTTATTACATTTATGACTGCATGGCGGTAAAATGCATGCTATCCGCACGCTTCTTGTCCTCTTGCAAGGCCTGGGTTGTTGTGTCTCAAAGCGTGGCCTTCTCCTCCTGCGCCTCCTCCTGTTCCATCACGTGTGCTGCTGCTGGGTTAGCGTTTCCGGTCCCTGTTTATGGAACCTCTTATCTTTATTACATTTATGACTGCATGGCGGCAAAAAGCATGCTATCCGCACGCTTCTTGTCCTCATGCAAGGCCTGGGTTGTTGTGTCTGAAAGCGTGGCCTTCTCCTCCTGCGCCGCCTCCTGTTCCATCATGTGTGCTGCTGCTGGGTTAGCGTTGCCAGTCCCTGTTTATGGAATCTCTTATCTTTATTACATTTATGACTGCATGGCGGCAAAATGCATGCTATCCGCACGCTTCTTGTCCTCATGCAAGGCCTGGGTTGTTGTGTCTCAAAGCGTGGCCTTCTCCTCCTGCGCCTCCTCCTGTTCCATCACGTGTGCTGCTGCTGGGTTAGCGTTTCCGGTCCCTGTTTATGGAACCTCTTATCTTTATTACATTTATGACTGCATGGCGGCAAAAAGCATGCTATCCGCACGCTTCTTTGTCCTCATGCAAGGCCTGGGTTGTTGTGTCTGAAAGCGTGGCCTTCTCCTCCTGCGCCTCCTCCTGTTCCATCACGTGTGCTGCTGCTGGGTTAGCGTTGCCGGTCCCTGTTTATGGAACCTCTTATCTTTATTACATTTATGACTGCATGGCGGCAAAAAGCATGCTATCCGCACGCTTCTTGTCCTCATGCAAGGCCTGGGTTGTTGTGTCTGAAAGCGTGGCCTTCTCCTCCTGCGCCTCCTCCTGTTCCATCACGTGTGCTGCTGCTGGGTTAGCGTTTCCGGTCCCTGTTTATGGAACCTCTTATCTTTATTACATTTATGACTGCATGGCGGCAAAATGCATGCTATCCGCACGCTTCTTGTCCTCATGCAAGGCCTGGGTTGTTGTGTCTCAAAGCGTGGCCTTCTCCTCCTGCGCCTCCTCCTGTTCCATCACGTGTGCTGCTGCTGGGTTAGCGTTTCCGGTCCCTGTTTATGGAACCTCTTATCTTTATTACATTTATGACTGCATGGCGGCAAAATGCATGCTATCCGCACGCTTCTTGTCCTC
Source organism: Hyperolius riggenbachi (assembly GCF_040937935.1). NCBI lineage: Eukaryota > Metazoa > Chordata > Amphibia > Anura > Hyperoliidae > Hyperolius > Hyperolius riggenbachi. Next base: position 262,248,745 of record NC_090646.1, read on the forward strand.
ATGCAAGGCCTGGGTTGTTGTGTCTCAAAGCGTGGCCTTCTCCTCCTGCGCCTCCTCTTGTTCCATCACGTGTGCTGCTGCTGGGTTAGCGTTTCCGGTCCCTGTTTATGGAACCTCTTATCTTTATTACATTTATGACTGCATGGCGGCAAAAAGCATGCTATCCGCACGCTTCTTGTCCTCATGCAAGGCCTGGGTTGTTGTGTCTGAAAGCGTGGCCTTCTCCTCCTGCGCCGCCTCCTGTTCCATCATGTGTGCTGCTGCTGGGTTAGCGTTGCCGGTCCCTGTTTATGGAACCTCTTATCTTTATTACATTTATGACTGCATGGCGGCAAAATGCATGCTATCTGCACGCTTCTTGTCCTCATGCAAGGCCTGGGTTGTTGTGTCTGAAAGCGTGGCCTTCTCCTCCTGCGCCTCCTCCTGTTCCATCACGTGTGCTGCTGCTGGGTTAGCGTTTCCGGTCCCTGTTTATGGAATCTCTTATCTTTATTACATTTATGACTGCATGGCGGCAAAATGCATGCTATCCGCACGCTTCTTGTCCTCATGCAAGGCCTGGGTTGTTGTGTCTCAAAGCGTGGCCTTCTCCTCCTGCGCCTCCTCCTGTTCCATCACGTGTGCTGCTGCTGGGTTAGCGTTTCCGGTCCCTGTTTATGGAATCTCTTATCTTTATTACATTTATGACTGCATGGCGGCAAAAAGCATGCTATCCGCACGCTTCTTTGTCCTCATGCAAGGCCTGGGTTGTTGTGTCTGAAAGCGTGGCCTTCTCCTCCTGCGCCTCATCCTGTTCCATCACGTGTGCTGCTGCTGGGTTAGCGTTTCCGGTCCCTGTTTATGGAATCTCTTATCTTTATTACATTTATGACTGCATGGCGGCAAAATCCATGCTATCCGCACGCTTCTTGTCCTCATGCAAGGCCTGGGTTGTTGTGTCTCAAAGCGTGGCCTTCTCCTCCTGCGCCTCCTCCTGTTCCATCACGTGTGCTGCTGCTGGGTTAGCATTTCCGGTCCCTGTTTATGGAACCTCTTATCTTTATTACATTTATGACTGCATGGCGGCAAAATGCATGCTATCCGCACGCTTCTTGTCCTCATGCAAGGCCTGGGTTGTTGTGTCTCAAAGCGTGGCCTTCTCCTCCTGCGCCTCCTCCTGTTCCATCACGTGTGCTGCTGCTGGGTTAGCGTTTCCGGTCCCTGTTTATGGAACCTCTTATCTTTATTACATTTATGACTGCATGGCGGCAAAAAGCATGCTATCCGCTCGCTTCTTGTCCTCATGCAAGGCCTGGGTTGTTGTGTCTGAAAGCGTGGCCTTCTCCTCCTGCGCCTCCTCCTGTTCTATCACGTGTGCTGCTGCTGGGTTAGCATTTCCGGTCCCTGTTTATGGAACCTCTTATCTTTATTACATTTATGACTGCATGGCGGCAAAATGCATGCTATCCGCACGCTTCTTGTCCTCATGCAAGGCCTGGGTTGTTGTGTCTCAAAGCGTGGCCTTCTCCTCCTGCGCCTCCTCCTGTTCCATCACGTGTGCTGCTGCTGGGTTAGCGTTTCCGGTCCCTGTTTATGGAACCTCTTATCTTTATTACATTTATGACTGCATGGCGGTAAAATGCATGCTATCCGCACGCTTCTTGTCCTCATGCAAGGCCTGGGTTGTTGTGTCTCAAAGCGTGGCCTTCTCCTCCTGCGCCTCCTCCTGTTCCATCACGTGTGCTGCTGCTGGGTTAGCGTTTCCGGTCCCTGTTTATGGAACCTCTTATCTTTATTACATTTATGACTGCATGGCGGCAAAAAGCATGCTATCCGCTCGCTTCTTGTCCTCATGCAAGGCCTGGGTTGTTGTGTCTGAAAGCGTGGCCTTCTCCTCCTGCGCCTCCTCCTGTTCCATCACGTGTGCTGCTGCTGGGTTAGCATTTCCGGTCCCTGTTTATGGAACCTCTTATCTTTATTACATTTATGACTGCATGGCGGCAAAATGCATGCTATCCGCACGCTTCTTGTCCTCATGCAAGGCCTGGGTTGTTGTGTCTCAAAGCGTGGCCTTCTCCTCCTGCGCCTCCTCCTGTTCCATCACGTGTGCTGCTGCTGGGTTAGCGTTTCCGGTCCCTGTTTATGGAACCTCTTATCTTTATTACATTTATGACTGCATGGCGGTAAAATGCATGCTATCCGCACGCTTCTTGTCCTCATGCAAGGCCTGGGTTGTTGTGTCTCAAAGCGTGGCCTTCTCCTCCTGCGCCTCCTCCTGTTCCATCACGTGTGCTGCTGCTGGGTTAGCGTTTCCGGTCCCTGTTTATGGAACCTCTTATCTTTATTACATTTATGACTGCATGGCGGCAAAAAGCATGCTATCCGCACGCTTCTTGTCCTCATGCAAGGCCTGGGTTGTTGTGTCTGAAAGCGTGGCCTTCTCCTCCTGCGCCGCCTCCTGTTCCATCATGTGTGCTGCTGCTGGGTTAGCGTTGCCGGTCCCTGTTTATGGAACCTCTTATCTTTATTACATTTATGACTGCATGGCGGCAAAATGCATGCTATCTGCACGCTTCTTGTCCTCATGCAAGGCCTGGGTTGTTGTGTCTGAAAGCGTGGCCTTCTCCTCCTGCGCCTCCTCCTGTTCCATCACGTGTGCTGCTGCTGGGTTAGCGTTTCCGGTCCCTGTTTATGGAATCTCTTATCTTTATTACATTTATGACTGCATGGCGGCAAAATGCATGCTATCCGCACGCTTCTTGTCCTCATGCAAGGCCTGGGTTGTTGTGTCTCAAAGCGTGGCCTTCTCCTCCTGCGCCTCCTCCTGTTCCATCACGTGTGCTGCTGCTGGGTTAGCGTTTCCGGTCCCTGTTTATGGAATCTCTTATCTTTATTACATTTATGACTGCATGGCGGCAAAAAGCATGCTATCCGCACGCTTCTTTGTCCTCATGCAAGGCCTGGGTTGTTGTGTCTGAAAGCGTGGCCTTCTCCTCCTGCGCCTCATCCTGTTCCATCACGTGTGCTGCTGCTGGGTTAGCGTTTCCGGTCCCTGTTTATGGAATCTCTTATCTTTATTACATTTATGACTGCATGGCGGCAAAATCCATGCTATCCGCACGCTTCTTGTCCTCATGCAAGGCCTGGGTTGTTGTGTCTCAAAGCGTGGCCTTCTCCTCCTGCGCCTCCTCCTGTTCCATCACGTGTGCTGCTGCTGGGTTAGCGTTTCCGGTCCCTGTTTATGGAACCTCTTATCTTTATTACATTTATGACTGCATGGCGGTAAAATGCATGCTATCCGCACGCTTCTTGTCCTCATGCAAGGCCTGGGTTGTTGTGTCTCAAAGCGTGGCCTTCTCCTCCTGCGCCTCCTCCTGTTCCATCACGTGTGCTGCTGCTGGGTTAGCGTTTCCGGTCCCTGTTTATGGAACCTCTTATCTTTATTACATTTATGACTGCATGGCGGTAAAATGCATGCTATCCGCACGCTTCTTGTCCTCTTGCAAGGCCTGGGTTGTTGTGTCTCAAAGCGTGGCCTTCTCCTCCTGCGCCTCCTCCTGTTCCATCACGTGTGCTGCTGCTGGGTTAGCGTTTCCGGTCCCTGTTTATGGAACCTCTTATCTTTATTACATTTATGACTGCATGGCGGCAAAAAGCATGCTATCCGCACGCTTCTTGTCCTCATGCAAGGCCTGGGTTGTTGTGTCTGAAAGCGTGGCCTTCTCCTCCTGCGCCGCCTCCTGTTCCATCATGTGTGCTGCTGCTGGGTTAGCGTTGCCAGTCCCTGTTTATGGAATCTCTTATCTTTATTACATTTATGACTGCATGGCGGCAAAATGCATGCTATCCGCACGCTTCTTGTCCTCATGCAAGGCCTGGGTTGTTGTGTCTCAAAGCGTGGCCTTCTCCTCCTGCGCCTCCTCCTGTTCCATCACGTGTGCTGCTGCTGGGTTAGCGTTTCCGGTCCCTGTTTATGGAACCTCTTATCTTTATTACATTTATGACTGCATGGCGGCAAAAAGCATGCTATCCGCACGCTTCTTTGTCCTCATGCAAGGCCTGGGTTGTTGTGTCTGAAAGCGTGGCCTTCTCCTCCTGCGCCTCCTCCTGTTCCATCACGTGTGCTGCTGCTGGGTTAGCGTTGCCGGTCCCTGTTTATGGAACCTCTTATCTTTATTACATTTATGACTGCATGGCGGCAAAAAGCATGCTATCCGCACGCTTCTTGTCCTCATGCAAGGCCTGGGTTGTTGTGTCTGAAAGCGTGGCCTTCTCCTCCTGCGCCTCCTCCTGTTCCATCACGTGTGCTGCTGCTGGGTTAGCGTTTCCGGTCCCTGTTTATGGAACCTCTTATCTTTATTACATTTATGACTGCATGACGGCAAAATGCATGCTATCCGCACGCTTCTTGTCCTCATGCAAGGCCTGGGTTGTTGTGTCTCAAAGCGTGGCCTTCTCCTCCTGCGCCTCCTCCTGTTCCATCACGTGTGCTGCTGCTGGGTTAGCGTTTCCGGTCCCTGTTTATGGAACCTCTTATCTTTATTACATTTATGACTGCATGGCGGCAAAATGCATGCTATCCGCACGCTTCTTGTCCTCATGCAAGGCCTGGGTTGTTGTGTCTCAAAGCGTGGCCTTCTCCTCCTGCGCCTCCTCTTGTTCCATCACGTGTGCTGCTGCTGGGTTAGCGTTTCCGGTCCCTGTTTATGGAACCTCTTATCTTTATTACATTTATGACTGCATGGCGGCAAAAAGCATGCTATCCGCACGCTTCTTGTCCTCATGCAAGGCCTGGGTTGTTGTGTCTGAAAGCGTGGCCTTCTCCTCCTGCGCCTCCTCCTGTTCCATCACGTGTGCTGCTGCTGGGTTAGCATTGCCGGTCCCTGTTTATGGAACCTCTTATCTTTATTACATTTATGACTGCATGGCGGCAAAAAGCATGCTATCCGCTCACTTCTTGTCCTCATGCAAGGCCTGGGTTGTTGTGTCTGAAAGCGTGGCCTTCTCCTCCTGCGCCTCCTCCTGTTCCATCACGTGTGCTGCTGCTGGGTTAGCATTTCCGGTCCCTGTTTATGGAACCTCTTATCTTTATTACATTTATGACTGCATGGCGGCAAAATGCATACTATCCGCACGCTTCTTGTCCTCATGCAAGGCCTGGGTTGTTGTGTCTGAAAGCGTGGCCTTCTCCTCCTGCGCCTCCTCCTGTTCCATCACGTGTGCTGCTGCTGGGTTAGCGTTTCCGGTCCCTGTTTATGGAACCTCTTATCTTTATTACATTTATGACTGCATGGCGGTAAAATGCATGCTATCCGCACGCTTCTTGTCCTCATGCAAGGCCTGGGTTGTTGTGTCTCAAAGCGTGGCCTTCTCCTCCTGCGCCTCCTCCTGTTCCATCACGTGTGCTGCTGCTGGGTTAGCGTTTCCGGTCCCTGTTTATGGAACCTCTTATCTTTATTACATTTATGACTGCATGGCGGCAAAAAGCATGCTATCCGCACGCTTCTTGTCCTCATGCAAGGCCTGGGTTGTTGTGTCTGAAAGCGTGGCCTTCTCCTCCTGCGCCGCCTCCTGTTCCATCATGTGTGCTGCTGCTGGGTTAGCGTTGCCAGTCCCTGTTTATGGAACCTCTTATCTTTATTACATTTATGACTGCATGGCGGCAAAATGCATGCTATCCGCACGCTTTTTGTCCTCATGCAAGGCCTGGGTTGTTGTGTCTGAAAGCGTGGCCTTCTCCTCCTGCGCCTCCTCCTGTTCCATCACGTGTGCTGCTGCTGGGTTAGCGTTTCCGGTCCCTGTTTATGGAACCTCTTATCTTTATTACATTTATGACTGCATGGCGGCAAAATGCATGCTATCCGCACGCTTCTTGTCCTCATGCAAGGCCTGGGTTGTTGTGTCTCAAAGCGTGGCCTTCTCCTCCTGCGCCTCCTCCTGTTCCATCACGTGTGCTGCTGCTGGGTTAGCGTTTCCGGTCCCTGTTTATGGAACCTCTTATCTTTATTACATTTATGACTGCATGGCGGCAAAAAGCATGCTATCCGCACGCTTCTTGTCCTCATGCAAGGCCTGGGTTGTTGTGTCTGAAAGCGTGGCCTTCTCCTCCTGCGCCTCCTCCTGTTCCATCACGTGTGCTGCTGCTGGGTTAGCGTTTCCGGTCCCTGTTTATGGAACCTCTTATCTTTATTACATTTATGACTGCATGGCGGCAAAAAGCATGCTATCCGCACGCTTCTTGTCCTCATGCAAGGCCTGGGTTGTTGTGTCTGAAAGCGTGGCCTTCTCCTCCTGCGCCTCCTCCTGTTCCATCACGTGTGCTGCTGCTGGGTTAGCGTTTCCGGTCCCTGTTTATGGAACCTCTTATCTTTATTACATTTATGACTGCATGGCGGCAAAATGCATGCTATCCGCACGCTTCTTGTCCTCATGCAAGGCCTGGGTTGTTGTGTCTCAAAGCGTGGCCTTCTCCTCCTGCGCCTCCTCCTGTTCCATCACGTGTGCTGCTGCTGGGTTAGCGTTTCCGGTCCCTGTTTATGGAACCTCTTATCTTTATTACATTTATGACTGCATGGCAGCAAAATGCATGCTATCCGCACGCTTCTTGTCCTCATGCAAGGCCTGGGTTGTTGTGTCTCAAAGCGTGGCCTTCTCCTCCTGCGCCTCCTCCTGTTCCATCACGTGTGCTGCTGCTGGGTTAGCGTTTCCGGTCCCTGTTTATGGAACCTCTTATCTTTATTACATTTATGACTGCATGGCGGCAAAAAGCATGCTCTCTGCACGCTTCTTGTCCTCATGCAAGGCCTGGGTTGTTGTGTCTAAAAGCGTGGCCTTCTCCTCCTGCGCCTCCTCCTGTTCCATCACGTGTGCTGCTGCTGGGTTAGCATTGCCGGTCCCTGTTTATGGAACCTCTTATCTTTATTACATTTATGACTGCATGGCGGCAAAAAGCATGCTATCCGCACGCTTCTTGTCCTCATGCAAGGCCTGGGTTGTTGTGTCTGAAAGCGTGGCCTTCTCCTCCTGCGCCGCCTCCTGTTCCATCATGTGTGCTGCTGCTGGGTTAGCGTTGCCAGTCCCTGTTTATGGAATCTCTTATCTTTATTACATTTATGACTGCATGGCGGCAAAATGCATGCTATCCGCACGCTTCTTGTCCTCATGCAAGGCCTGGGTTGTTGTGTCTCAAAGCGTGGCCTTCTCCTCCTGCGCCTCCTCCTGTTCCATCACGTGTGCTGCTGCTGGGTTAGCGTTTCCGGTCCCTGTTTATGGAACCTCTTATCTTTATTACATTTATGACTGCATGGCGGCAAAAAGCATGCTATCCGCACGCTTCTTTGTCCTCATGCAAGGCCTGGGTTGTTGTGTCTGAAAGCGTGGCCTTCTCCTCCTGCGCCTCCTCCTGTTCCATCACGTGTGCTGCTGCTGGGTTAGCGTTGCCGGTCCCTGTTTATGGAACCTCTTATCTTTATTACATTTATGACTGCATGGCGGCAAAAAGCATGCTATCCGCACGCTTCTTGTCCTCATGCAAGGCCTGGGTTGTTGTGTCTGAAAGCGTGGCCTTCTCCTCCTGCGCCTCCTCCTGTTCCATCACGTGTGCTGCTGCTGGGTTAGCGTTTCCGGTCCCTGTTTATGGAACCTCTTATCTTTATTACATTTATGACTGCATGGCGGCAAAATGCATGCTATCCGCACGCTTCTTGTCCTCATGCAAGGCCTGGGTTGTTGTGTCTCAAAGCGTGGCCTTCTCCTCCTGCGCCTCCTCCTGTTCCATCACGTGTGCTGCTGCTGGGTTAGCGTTTCCGGTCCCTGTTTATGGAACCTCTTATCTTTATTACATTTATGACTGCATGGCGGCAAAATGCATGCTATCCGCACGCTTCTTGTCCTCATGCAAGGCCTGGGTTGTTGTGTCTCAAAGCGTGGCCTTCTCCTCCTGCGCCTCCTCTTGTTCCATCACGTGTGCTGCTGCTGGGTTAGCGTTTCCGGTCCCTGTTTATGGAACCTCTTATCTTTATTACATTTATGACTGCATGGCGGCAAAAAGCATGCTATCCGCACGCTTCTTGTCCTCATGCAAGGCCTGGGTTGTTGTGTCTGAAAGCGTGGCCTTCTCCTCCTGCGCCTCCTCCTCTTCCATCACGTGTGCTGCTGCTGGGTTAGCATTGCCGGTCCCTGTTTATGGAACCTCTTATCTTTATTACATTTATGACTGCATGGCGGCAAAAAGCATGCTATCCGCTCACTTCTTGTCCTCATGCAAGGCCTGGGTTGTTGTGTCTGAAAGCGTGGCCTTCTCCTCCTGCGCCTCCTCCTGTTCCATCACGTGTGCTGCTGCTGGGTTAGCATTTCCGGTCCCTGTTTATGGAACCTCTTATCTTTATTACATTTATGACTGCATGGCGGCAAAATGCATACTATCCGCACGCTTCTTGTCCTCATGCAAGGCCTGGGTTGTTGTGTCTGAAAGCGTGGCCTTCTCCTCCTGCGCCTCCTCCTGTTCCATCACGTGTGCTGCTGCTGGGTTAGCGTTTCCGGTCCCTGTTTATGGAACCTCTTATCTTTATTACATTTATGACTGCATGGCGGCAAAATGCATACTATCCGCACGCTTCTTGTCCTCATGCAAGGCCTGGGTTGTTGTGTCTGAAAGCGTGGCCTTCTCCTCCTGCGCCTCCTCCTGTTCCATCACGTGTGCTGCTGCTGGGTTAGCGTTTCCGGTCCCTGTTTATGGAACCTCTTATCTTTATTACATTTATGACTGCATGGCGGCAAAAAGCATGCTATCCGCACGCTTCTTGTCCTCATGCAAGGCCTGGGTTGTTGTGTCTGAAAGCGTGGCCTTCTCCTCCTGCGCCGCCTCCTGTTCCATCATGTGTGCTGCTGCTGGGTTAGCGTTGCCAGTCCCTGTTTATGGAACCTCTTATCTTTATTACATTTATGACTGCATGGCGGCAAAATGCATGCTATCCGCACGCTTCTTGTCCTCATGCAAGGCCTGGGTTGTTGTGTCTGAAAGCGTGGCCTTCTCCTCCTGCGCCTCCTCCTGTTCCATCACGTGTGCTGCTGCTGGGTTAGCGTTTCCGGTCCCTGTTTATGGAACCTCTTATCTTTATTACATTTATAACTGCATGGCGGCAAAATGCATGCTATCCGCACGCTTCTTGTCCTCATGCAAGGCCTGGGTTGTTGTGTCTCAAAGCGTGGCCTTCTCCTCCTGCGCCTCCTCCTGTTCCATCACGTGTGCTGCTGCTGGGTTAGCGTTTCCGGTCCCTGTTTATGGAACCTCTTATCTTTATTACATTTATGACTGCATGGCGGCAAAAAGCATGCTATCCGCACGCTTCTTGTCCTCATGCAAGGCCTGGGTTGTTGTGTCTGAAAGCGTGGCCTTCTCCTCCTGCGCCTCCTCCTGTTCCATCACGTGTGCTGCTGCTGGGTTAGCGTTTCCGGTCCCTGTTTATGGAACCTCTTATCTTTATTACATTTATGACTGCATGGCGGCAAAAAGCATGCTATCCGCACGCTTCTTGTCCTCATGCAAGGCCTGGGTTGTTGTGTCTGAAAGCGTGGCCTTCTCCTCCTGCGCCTCCTCCTGTTCCATCACGTGTGCTGCTGCTGGGTTAGCGTTTCCGGTCCCTGTTTATGGAACCTCTTATCTTTATTACATTTATGACTGCATGGCGGCAAAATGCATGCTATCTGCACGCTTCTTGTCCTCATGCAAGGCCTGGGTTGTTGTGTCTCAAAGCGTGGCCTTCTCCTCCTGCGCCTCCTCCTGTTCCATCACGTGTGCTGCTGCTGGGTTAGCGTTTCCGGTCCCTGTTTATGGAACCTCTTATCTTTATTACATTTATGACTGCATGGCAGCAAAATGCATGCTATCCGCACGCTTCTTGTCCTCATGCAAGGCCTGGGTTGTTGTGTCTCAAAGCGTGGCCTTCTCCTCCTGCGCCTCCTCCTGTTCCATCACGTGTGCTGCTGCTGGGTTAGCGTTTCCGGTCCCTGTTTATGGAACCTCTTATCTTTATTACATTTATGACTGCATGGCGGCAAAAAGCATGCTCTCTGCACGCTTCTTGTCCTCATGCAAGGCCTGGGTTGTTGTGTCTAAAAGCGTGGCCTTCTCCTCCTGCGCCTCCTCCTGTTCCATCACGTGTGCTGCTGCTGGGTTAGCATTGCCGGTCCCTGTTTATGGAACCTCTTATCTTTATTACATTTATGACTGCATGGCGGCAAAATGCATGCTATCCGCACACTTCTTGTCCTCATGCAAGGCCTGGGTTGTTGTGTCTGAAAGCGTGGCCTTCTCCTCCTGCGCCTCCTCCTGTTCCATCACGTGTGCTGCTGCTGGGTTAGCATTTCCGGTCCCTGTTTATGGAACCTCTTATCTTTATTACATTTATGACTGCATGGCGGCAAAATGCATGCTATCCGCACACTTCTTGTCCTCATGCAAGGCCTGGGTTGTTGTGTCTCAAAGCGTGGCCTTCTCCTCCTGCGCCTCCTCCTGTTCCATCACGTGTGCTGCTGCTGGGTTAGCGTTTCCGGTCCCTGTTTATGGAACCTCTTATCTTTATTACATTTATGACTGCATGGCGGCAAAAAGCATGCTATCCGCACGCTTCTTGTCCTTATGCAAGGCCTGGGTTGTTGTGTCTGAAAGCGTGGCCTTCTCCTCCTGCGCCTCCTCCTGTTCCATCACGTGTGCTGCTGCTGGGTTAGCGTTTCCGGTCCCTGTTAATGGAACCTCTTATCTTTATTACATTTATGACTGCATGGCGGCAAAATGCATGCTACCTGTGCAAAGAAAACAGACATTTCCCGCATTTTAAAGACAGTTTTCCCTTTGAAACTTTAAAATTGATTTTCTCAAAAACTATAAGCTCTTTTTGCTAATTTTTTTTTCCTCTTGTACCAACTCCCAAGGTGCACATACCCTGTAAATTTGGGATATGTAGCATGTAAGGAGGCTTTACAAAGCACGAAAGTTCGGGTCCTGATTGACTTCCATTATGTTCGGAGTTCGGCGCGAACACCCGAACATCGCGGCCATGTTCGGCGAACGTTCGCGAACCCGAACATCCAGGTGTTCGCCCAACACTACCGGGGATCGCCGATCTCCTCTACAGCGCTGCTGCGCAGCAGCGCCGTATATATGTAAACACCGGGGAAGATCTTCCCCGTGTGTTTACATTTACCCTGCGAGCCGCGATCGGAGGCTCGCAGGGTGTTCACGGAGACACCCTCCGTGAACTGACATGGAACGGCCGCTCATACGAGCGGCCGTTTCCATGGAAACCACTTCAGGATTCAGGGGCGTACTTAAGCGTACGCAGAATCCTGAAGTGGTTAATTGTATCAAGTCAGGAATGTAAACAAAGCATTCTCTCACACCACGGGTCTCACAAAGACATTGAGACAAGCATAAATGCTTGCTGATGCTTTCTGATTAAGTTAGAGGATGAATAAAGCAGTTATAAATAAAATGCAAAGTCAGCTCTCAGAGTAAAATTAGTATATTTTAGGAATGTATAATTTCTAAATGAATAATAATACTTATGCACAAAAGCAAATATGCTAACCGTATGGCATATAAAAAGTAGGAAAAAATGTTTTTATTGAATATTATGTCAGGGTTTTATACCGCTTTAAGCTATGCTTCTCTTTAACTGAAATATCTTGAGTACTGTCCATTTCCACACTGAATTCTTTTTTATAACAATTTTTAATGAAATATAAAATCCACAATCACACGGTCCCCACAGGGAGGGTCTTTGCAATGATATATGACATAATGCATAGGATATACAAAACAGAACTTGGGTTAAATGTATACAACAGCATCTATAAACATAGACAATCCAGTCAGAGGAGACATATTGAAGTTCAAGTAGCTTTTACAATAAGATGCATTGGAATAAATTGAGATAAATTGGGCTAAATTGGGTTACATATGGGTCAACAATATTTAGGGTGCTTTATCAGATGGTGAAGAGAATATTGCTTTAACTAGCAAGAGGGTATTGTTGTATGGCCCTAAAAGTGCTAAGAAATCCGTCTCATTACTGTGGGAAGCTTAGTTATTAGCCATTTAATGGCAAGCATACGTATTAAAATGTCATGCTTTAGCCTATTAACGGCAACATGACGTTTTAATACGTCGCGCGTTCCCGCCGCCGCCATTACCGTCGGGTTTCCGTGCTATGTGATTGGGGAAGAGGACCGAGCGGCGGCTACGTCCATTCACAAAAACAGGAAGTTGTTACAGGTTTAATAAAGTGTAAAAAAAAAAAGTGATCACTTCCTATTACGGAGAGTGTTCACTAGCGCCATCTTGTGGCCAAAAAGTATATTACACATACATGCACATACATAATATGAACATACACAGTATTAATAACTTAGTACATTACACTTCCAACCCCCCACCCCCCTCCCCCCCCCCCAAAAAAAAAACCCTTGTAAAAAAAATCAGCTTCAAATAAATAAATAAATAGTTGCCTTAGGGACTCAGCTTTTTTCAATCTATATTTTATGTGGGAAAATGTATTTTACTTTATTACATAGGGGCTTGTAATTATGGCCAGAACAACAAAAAAACCCCCATAAAAATAACACCTATATTTCAAAATAATATATTGTCGCCATACATTGTGATAGGGACATAATTTAAACGGTTTAATAATCAGGACAACTGGGCAAATAAAATGAGTTGGTTTTATCCACTGGAGAATGTTTAATTTTAAAACTATAATGGCTGAAATCTGAGAAATAATGATTTTTTTCCATTATTTTTGTATTTTTCCCATTAAAACGCATTTAGAATAAAAAAATTCTTAGCAAAATGTACTACCCACAGAAAGCTTAATTGGTGGCGAAAAAACCGAGGTATAGATCATTTTCTTGTGAGAAGTTGTAATAAAGTTATTAGGGGATAAAAGGGAGGAGCACTGACAGGTGAAAATTGCTCTGGTCCGTTAGGGTAAAAACCCTTGGGGGTGAACTGGTTAGGCAATTCTTATTCAATACAGATGAAAGTCGGGGAGAAGGGAGGTAATCAGATCATTTGGCGAAGAATCTTTTCCAGAACCTGTCAGCTAAGGGGGAGGGGTAGGGTGTAATATTTGTTTATAGTCATCACTATCCATGAAATCAATCCATAATGCCCAGGTGTTATAAAACTTATCTCCTTTGTGTGCCTTCAGGGCTATCAGTTCCTCTACCTTGTGTATATGATTAATTTTTTCCACCCAGAGTTTAAGTGTGGAAGGGTTGGGTGACTTCCACAATAATGGAATGCAAGCCTTGGCAGCATTAAGCAAGTGACAGGATAGGGATGACCTGTATCGGTGAAGTGCATCTTGGTTCATATGTAGCAAATATTGATCTGGGGATAATTGCAGATCCACAGTTGTGATTTTCTTAAGATAAGTTTGCACATTTACCCAGAACAACCTAATCTTGTCACAAGTCCACCAAATATGAAGCAAGTCTCCCTCTTCTGAGTTATTTCTCCAACAAGTGTTGGGTATAGAGTGGATCATATTATGAAGGACCTCTGGGGTTCTGTACCAACCGGAAAGCAGTTTAAAGTTACACTCTTGCGTAACAACATTCAGGGAACTCTTAAAGGTAAGGATGCAGGTTCTGGACCAATCATCATCTGAATATTGCTTGTTTAAGATCCCTTCCCATTTTTCTTTAAATAAAAATTTAGGATTCTGAGTTTTCTCTATAATAAACTTATAGAAGTGGGATAGGAGGTGTCTTTGGGGAATGACCTGGTTGCAAAGAGTTTCAAAGAAAGTTAATGGTCGAGACAGAACCCCAGTTTTGGCCAACTGTTGTAGGTAACTTCTAATTTGCAGGTATGCCCAAAATGGAACATGTTCAGAGGAGTTGGCATTCAGCGTAGAGTAATTGGGGAGGGTCCCGTCAGCCATCTGTTCCCTCACTAGTAGGTTGGGTGACCTTGATAGTGAGGACAGGAATTTAGGGTGCTGTCCAGGGGGAAAGTCAGGATTATGTCGTAGGGATGTAAGTGGGCCTGGGGTAGAGGCAATAGAATTTCCTTGGCATATGTTTTTGAAATTCTTCAAGGTAGTTCCTATCAGCGGGTTTGCATGTATTTCTGAGTTCATCTTTGAAGATGTTTTAGTGGTAAGGCACCATGGTAGCCATAGTATTGGCATGGAAAAAAATTCATTTTCCAGGCGCACCCAATCTTTGGACTCAGAGTTGCAATGCCAGTCTGTAATTCTGCAAAGAAGAGCGGCCTGATAGTAAGACCAGAAATCTGGGAGACCTAGTCCCCCTCTGTCTTTCGGATAGCAAAGTTTGGAGTTTTGAGTCTTGAGGGTTTGGCCCCCCAAGCAAATCTGGTAATCATTGATTGCAATGTCTTAAAGGGAAGGTTCAAGCAAAATAAAAAAAAATGAGTTTCACTTACCTGGGGCTTCTACCAGCCCCATGCAGCCATCCTGTGCCCTTGTAGTCACTTACTGCTGCTCCAGTCCCCGCTGGCAGCTTGTCGACCTCGGAGGTCGGCGGGCCGCATTGCGTACATTTTTACGCATTCCCGCTAGTGCAGGAACATTAACACATACATTTTTACGCGTTACTGGTTCAATGCGTAAATGTTTACACATTGAACCAGTAATGCGTAAAAATGTATGTGTTAATGTTCCTGCACAAGCGGGAATGCATAAAAATGTACGCAATGCAGCCCGCCGACCTCCGAGATCGGCAAGCTGCCAGCGGGGGACTGGAGCAGCAGTGAGTGACTACGAGGGCACAGGATGGCTGCATGGGGCTGGTAGAAGCCCCAGGTAAGTAAAACTCATTTTTTTATTTTGCTTGGACATTCCCTTTAATCCATATTTTATTAAGGTAGATTGGGAGGGCCTGGAAAAGGTATAAGATTTGGGGGAGAGTTGTCATTTTAATACTGGCTATTCTTCCAAACCAAAAAAGGGGTCTTCCACTCCATTTTCCTAAGTCATGTTTAATTGATTCAAAAAGAAGAAGGTAATTTTCCCTAAATAACTGATAATTTCCTAGTTATCTGGATGCCTAGGTAGGTGAATTTGTGAGTTTCCCATTTAAAAGGGAAGTTCTGTTGGCATTATCTGGCAGTTAGATCCAGTAGGGAGATGTTCATGGCGGCGGATTTGTTGTAATTTATTTTCAGGTAAGATAGCTTTCCAAAATCGTCAAATGCATGAAGTAAGTTAGGCAGAGATATTAAAGGCTCAGTTATAAAGAAGATCAGGTCTACTGCATATGATGCAATTTTATATTCTTTAAAAGAAATCCGCACACCATGAATATCTGGGTTAGAGCGAATTTCTATAAGGAAGGGTTCAAGTGTCAGGGCAAAGATGAGTGGTGACAATGGGCACCCTTGTCTAGTTCCATTCCCTAGAAGGAAACTATCAGATAGTGTGTAGTTAACCTTAACTTTAGCAGAGGGGTCAGAGTAAAGTAGGGAAATCCAACCTCTCATCAGGCATGGGCTTCCGGAATTCCGCGGAAACTAAAATTCCGAATTCCGTCGGAATTTGGGTTTCCGGATCGTTCCGCGGAATCCGGAATTTACAATCCGGAATGCGGAATTCCGCGGAAATCCAACCAAACGGAACCGGAATGAATTGACCAATGAGGAGATGCGGAATGAGTTGACCAATCATGATCAGAGGAAATTTAGCGCGGTAAAAAAAAGCGTAATTCCGTGTATGTAATGCGGAAATCCGTATAAATATACGGAAATTTGATTTAAACTGAAAAGTACTGTCCAATAACTGTCCTCATAAATTTACACCAATCACAGGCCCTAGCAACCACATCCTAGCTACCTATCAGAGTCTATCCCACCCCTCTAGTATATAAGACAGGCTTATGCTGATGTCATGTGTGGGTTTTAGTTAGAGGAGAATTGTGAAAGAGAGAGCTCAGAGCTGCAGTATTATATTGTGTGCTGTTGAGACATTTTTTTTCACTGTGATTGCTATTATTGCTATATATATTAGATAGATACTAGTAGTAGTGAGAGATAGATTAGATTGTAGTGTGATTGTAGACAGTGTGAGAGCAGTTTGAAGTTAGATCAGGCCTGTATTAGTAGTGTGAGTGAGAGACAGATTTAGTGTGATAGATATAGTATTGAGTGACAAGTGACTGAGAGTAGTTTGAAATTAGTAAGTCAGTGAGAGTGGTTAGATAAAGCTAGATAGTGTAGTGTATTTTATTTCTTTTTCATAGTGTCAGTTTTTCATTTATACTTTTTTTCTTCATTTATTTCATTGATTTTCTTCATTGATTGCCTGTAAGTCCCCTCCCTTCTTCTTTAATTTCATTACTGTCCCCGACCCCCAAAATTTTTTTTAAAAAATGAGGCACATCAAGAGTGTTGGTGGACGGGGTGGGTCCTCCTCATCAGGACGCCAGCAGCAGGCAGGGCCCAGCAATGTAGCAGAAACAGATCAGGTTGAGGTTCTTCCTGGGCGCAGCAGGGGAACTCCTTGGATCACTTCTATGTTCCCAACCACTGGGCGCCGCATCATTGGCAAGCAGGATGCGGCCTCATTGGTTGACTGGATCGGTGCGGAGCCCTCCACCCAATCTGAAGAGCTGATGTGCAGTGGCAGCAGTGCAAATAGCAGGGAAGACTCTGTGGCAGCTGGTCATGTTGCAGAGTCTGGCTTCTCCCCCAATCTTTTTGAAGGTAATGCTGACGAGGGTAATATTGGACAATTGTGGGGAGAAGCCCTGCATGAGACTATGGGACCCAATTCACAAAGTTTGGTGGAGGATGTGGTGAATGAAGTGGGTCCAGTTTTTTCTCCATCCACTCCACCAAGAAATGCCCCAGTCACTCGTCGTCGGGAATTGTCAAGTCCCCATTTGGAGGACGATTTGTCTTGTGTGGGTGATGATGAGGTGGCCGACAAAAATTGGACGCCAACTAATTCACCGAACAGCAGCAGTGAAAGTGAACCTATTAGGCGTCCATCGGTCAGGAGGGTGCATCAGGTGGAGTCTAGGGGGGGCATGGACTCCGCTGGTGGTGTGATAGGCAGCAGCAGCAGCATGCTTAATCAGCAGGGCCAAACACAGCAGCAGCAGCAGCTTGTCCAGCAGCCTGCAGCAGCATCTGTGAGCAACCAGTCCCATGCTGGTCAGCGACCGGTCAACACCAAGAGAAAGGGCCGGACCTCCCAAGCATGGGACTATTTCACTGATCACTCACAGGATCCTTCCCGTGCAGTGTGTAACCTGTGCAGTGTGACGGTGAGCAGAGGGAAAGCAGCATCTGGGTTTGGGACATCAGGTTTGCGTTCCCACCTTAAAACAAGTCATATTGTGCAGTGGGACTTAATAAAAAAAAATACCAGCCAAGGTAAAGGCAGCAGTGCACAGAGTGCGGCAGGAGGAGATGCAGCAGTTCCTCTCAGCCGTTCCTCTGTGCGTCCTGTGCAACCTGCGCAGTCCCACTGCATGGCTGTTCCCTCTGCACGCCAGGCTGGTGGCGGCAACCAGACCTTGACGGTGTGCTCATCACCAGCTGTATCCTCCCCACAAAATGTTGCCGCCCAGCGCCAGGCCTCTCTCACTGAGATGGTTGCACGGAAGAGGCCTCTCCCCCCTAATGATCCCATAACGCTACGCAACAATGGGCTCGTGGCAAAGCTGTTGGCCCAACAGCTCTTGCCCTATCAGTTTGTGGAAAGTGCCCCCTTCCGCCAACTGATGAGCTGTTTGGCTCCACAATGGCGGGTCCCCAGCCGCCATTACTTTTCCCGAGTTGCTATCCCTGCCCTACACCTGGATGTAGCTGGGCGTGTATCCCTTTCGTTGGACTACGCGGTTTGTGGAAGGGTGCACCTCACTACCGATGCCTGGACCAGCAGGCATGGGCAGGGACGCTATTTGACTGTGACAGCTCACTGGGTCACCCTTCATGGCGCTGGGGAGGGTATGAGCTGTGGGGCTCTGGTGGTGCCGCCCCGGGGGGTCAAGGGGAGGCCCGTCTCCCTCCCTTCTGCCACTTCTTCTGTAGCAGGTCAGGCCGCTGCTGAGCCTCCCAGCAAGCGGCCACGCTGTTACGCTAATCTACAGCACAAGCGCTGTCAAGCTGTGCTGAGGATGGAGCCAGTGCAACACAGGAGTCTGATGGGAGATGTGATCCTGTCTGTCCTACAGGAGCAGATCCAGCATTGGCTGACCCCCCGAGATCTGTTGACAGGTAATGTGGTGTCAGACCATGGCACCAACATTCTGGCCGCCATTCGTACTGGTGGCTACACACACCTGCCTTGCCTCGCACATGTCCTCAACCTCATCGTGCAACGGTTTCTGCGAACCTATGAGGGTTTGAGTGACGTCGTGCTTTTGGCACGTAAAGTGTGTGGCCACATTAGACGCTCCGCAACCGCCACCGCGTCCTTGGCCAAACTGCAGCGCATCCACAGCTTGCCGCAGCACAAGCTGATGGTTGACTGCCAGACGCGGTGGAACTCCACACTGTACATGTTGAGAAGGTTGTTGGAGCAAAAAATGGTGGTCATCCATTACCTGTCTTCAGCCTCCTCCTCCCATTCGTCAAGACCACCTCCGGAGAATCTGACTGGGGACCAGTGGCGGCAGATCAGGGAGGTCTGCAATGTTTTGGCGCCTTTTGATGAGGCTACTAAGGTGGTCAGCATGGAGCACTGCAACATTTCAGAAGTGCTCCCCCTTGTGCTAATGCTGGACAGGACACTGGGCCACCTGATAGAATTGGCGGAGGAAGTCCATGCTGGGGCAAGTGGTGGAGAGCCCCAGGATGCTCAGGCCCAGGAGGAGGAGGAGGAGGAGGAGGTGGTGGTGACAGAGTCAGGGCCTGAACATGCGGGAGAGCTAATCGTCCGGGGGTGGGACGACCTTAATGAGCAGCAGGAGCATGAAGCAGAAAATGCCCTTTCTGACAGCCAGGAAGAGGTGGAAAGCGGTCATCTCTCCCACATGGCTGCTCACATGCTCCTCTGCCTCAGGAAGGACCCCCGGATAATCCGACTGAAAGCGAGGGATGATCTGTGGGTGGCCACCATATTGGACCCACGCTGCAAGGGGAAAGTGGGGGAGTTAATGGGATGTACCCAACAATTTAGCTCCCGAATGTCAGCGATCCGACAGGATTTAATCAGGCGAGTGGAGCAGGCCTTTCCACCACCACCTGAACCTCCGCTTTCCCATACTACTCAGCGACAGCCAGCTAGTCACAGCCAGCAGAGGTGTGGTGGCGGTAATACGAGCAGCAACCCCACCCGACCTGTTAATCTGCTGGCTGTGATGAGGGGATTTTATACGCCCCAATCACCCAATACTCCCACCAGCAGCAGCACTATCGGCAGCAGTAGTCATCACCACCAACGGCTGGTTCGCATGGTGAATGACTACTTGGGGTCATCCAGTGCAACAGACAATATGGATACAGATGACCCCATGGAGTATTGGGTGAAGAAGCTGGACACCTGGCCTGAGCTTGCTCAGTACGCACTGCAGGTTCTGTCATGCCCCGCCTCCAGTGTGCTTTCTGAGCGGGTATTCAGTGCCGCAGGTGGGGTGGTCACCGACTACCGGACCCGTCTGTCCGCAGAAAATGTGGACAGACTCACATTTATTAAAATAAATGAGTCCTGGATCAATGACCAGTTCAAATTTACAATCTTAAACAGTTTATT
The DNA here is from genome assembly GCF_040937935.1 of Hyperolius riggenbachi. Taxonomy (NCBI): domain Eukaryota; kingdom Metazoa; phylum Chordata; class Amphibia; order Anura; family Hyperoliidae; genus Hyperolius; species Hyperolius riggenbachi. The sequence continues at coordinate 262,268,451 of NC_090646.1, forward strand.
AATTGTGGCACCTGTTATGTAGTGTATCTAGTTGACTGCACTTCTTGTTCTGTACAGTATGTCGGTTGCTCCACCAGGCCTCTAAGGCAAAGAATAGCCGAACATTATCTGGGGGCAGGGTGGTCTACTACCAACATCTCTAACGTAGCCAGACACTTTAGGGAGGTGCATAGTGGAGACATGAAAAGTTTCCGGTTTCAAGGAATAGAGAGAGTTATGTCACCAAAAAGAGGGGGAGACTTATACAAAATTCTCCTAAAAAAGGAGGCCATGTGGATACACCGCCTGGGGACCAGGTTACCCCATGGCCTTAATGCAAGGTGGGACTTAGCGCTCATCACGCATTAGCTTGGTTTATTTCCCTGTCCTCCCTTCCCCTCCCTCCCCCCTCTCCCCTTTGGACTGTTTCTCCTCCCGCCTCCCCCCCCCTCCCCTCCCCTCCTCCCTCTCCTCACCGTGAGTGGGACACCGTCATCTGCATATATATATACCTTGATCTTTCCATCCATGGATAGGGCCCACATGTGTCTTATATGCTTATATGCTCCCATGTTATGCTGTGATTGATCACGCTGTTGCTCTTTGCCACTTTTTAATCCATTTTTTGGTACATTACACTCTGTATCTTGTATTTTATATTGATTTTAATGCATAGTGTGTTTGCCTTTGTATGGGTTTTCTCACAGGTAATCACCTGTCCATCACACCCAGACCACCTTTTCAACTCCCCCCCTTTTGGGGCGGGGCTTTGAGTGGCTGGAGTGGGATATCCTCCTATATATAGGAGCTTTGCCATTTTGTAACCAGCTATGATTAAGAGCTGAGACAGCTCGAAACATGTCAGCGTTGTGATGCATGTGCACATTTCACATTGGATACGTCCTAAATAAAACTGTTTCTGGAATCCTGGACTGGTGCGGATCTTTTTGCTGTACTCTGTGGACCTAGCTGATCCGATCGAGCACACTCCAGTGATTGGCGGGTGGAGCGGTGTTGACACGAACTGTATGCACTCTTTAGCTATACACCGGCTCCCCGCCCTTCCTCCTGTGGGACTCCCAATATCTGCATAGCACTGCATCAGTGGTTTTAATGGCATCCAAAGAACAGCGTGTGCTGAGGAGCAAGACTAACCTGTCTCCCGCTCTCATGGATTTGACACAGTGTCCCTCTGTGGTCCGGAAGGATTCCACCTTAAAAGATGCTGGATTGGCGGTCCCTGTGGCCAAATCGCAGTCTGCAGACGGCAGAGGCACCATGAGTCCCAGCCAGCCAGCGCGACTACATTTTCTGAAAGAAGCGCCTGCGCAGAAGGAAGATGGCTCCCAGCCGGTATCCACTGGCATGAAAGCGAATGTGGAACTAGTTTCCTGGCCACAGCTACCGGCGGAGCGTGCCCTACAGGAAGCAGGAAGTGTTGGTGTTGTGAATCGCCGGCACTCTACAGGATTAACACATAGCCGGCTTGGCACACCACGTGAAGCCAGAGATTTGGGAGCACGCCCTAGGACAATAGATATGGACTCTCCATCCTGTGGGGTCGTTCCTTCATCCCCCGCACAGCCACAGCTGGAGCCTCACTGCAGGGACATGGTAAGGCAACTTCTTGCTGAGCCTGGAATGAATTTATGCACTAACTCTGCTGCTCCCTCTCCCTCTGTTATCATGCCATCTAGTATGTCTGTCAATTCCTCATTCGACACTGCAGATAATTCTGAGAGCCAGGCACATGTGCACGAACTTGTTGCTGAGTGTCAATCTAGTCAAAAAATTGACTATAGCCAGGATAAACATATTATCCCTTTGGGAGACCTGGCCTATAATCAGGACCGCTGCAGCAAGTTTGCAACTGTGTTTTCCAGAGCACTAAATCCACCTGGTCTGGATCCAGACTTACAGTTAAGGACTGCCTTTCACAGACTGGAGGACATTATTGTTAAGGAAACTAAGGTATGGTGGGATTTGTCTAGTTTAAAACAGTATGTGGCAGAGGAAATAATTCCTCGTGGACTTCGCATCAAGAAAGTCCCGACTACCATTTACTCGGAGCAATTCGTTACGGAGTGGAATGAGATTCTCACAGATTGCTCTTTAAGACTGATGCGCCTTATTATTGTTTACGAGGAGAACAAACTCACTGAACTTAGATTAAAGGTCATTGATATCAAGATTAGTATGGGTACATCTTACAATGTTGAAATGTACAGTGACCTTAACAAAAAGATGCTAGATAACATTTTTAAGCTTGAAATGATGATTACAGAAATGAAGCGCTCCAAATATATGCGAGATACTAAGGATTATGATAAGAAAATAGTTTATGAATGGGGGCGCTGGGAGGGGGCACCCAAGTCACCCATGTCATATCGACAACGATCACGGTCACGAAACAGGCGGCCCAATCCAAGAAGGGTGAGTTTTAGCTCCCCTGAGGCCACAGAGGTCCAACCTGTCCATCCGGTTGGTCAAGCGCATGTGCGAGGGGCGGAGGCTGGTGGGGTTGATGCCTCAAAAAACGGGGAGGGCCAACCAACCTACTACCAGAAACCCAAACGTTACAACAGGAGGGGCAGGGGGGGAAGAGGAGGACGAGGAGGGCAGGTGTCAAGAACCGTAGACTAAGTCACTTTTCTTCAGACTTGGAACAGGTTACCAATGTGGTGAATTTGTCTAAATATGCTCTTAATGAATCTGAAATAAAGGTATTATCCAAGGGATTGTCATTCTCTCCCACTCATCACTTAAATGTTTTTGAGACCATACTTGATGTAAATCGATTTGTCAGATCTCTACTTCTGAGGAAACATTTTGGGGATGTGGGGCAGGGTAGAGGTGTATCACATATTTGCGACATACCCGACATTGGTAACTTTACAGACACCCGCTGCAGATGGATGTTGGATGCTCTCTCATCAGCTAGCGGTGGTCTTGTTACCCCAGAGGATGTCGAGTTGATCCGGGGGAGAAACCCGGACTTCTATCCTTATGCCTCCAGGTCCCCATGTGTTGATACCTTTCAGGATCTGGTGGAGAGGGATCTTTTGCGGCTGTCGAGGGGGCCTCTCCGTGCGGTCGCTTCCAATCTCACCTCTGAGGAGCGTGCTGCCCTGAATAAACTGCAGAATAATCACGATATTATCATACGTAATGCAGACAAGGGTGGCTCGGTGGTGGTTTTGGATAGGGACGCATATCGGATGGAGGCTCTCAGACAGCTGGGGGATGTTGATACATATTTGGGCCTAAAAATAGATCCCACCCCTGAATTTAAAAATAGACTATGTAGTCTTCTTTCTTGTGGGGAAACTATGGGGGTTATTGATTCTAGACTAAGGAATTTCTTGGAAATTAAATCCCCCATTATTCCCATTTTCCACCACTTGCCCAAAATTCATAAGCCGGGCTCTCCCCCAGAGGGCAGGCCCATTGTGGCTGGCATTGGGTCCCTGGGGGAGCGTCTAGGCTCCTGGGTCGATTCCCTACTCCAGCCTTTGGTTAGACGCCTTCCAGGCTATCTAAAGGACACTAAACATCTCCTAGCCAGTATGAGAAGTGTGGAGTGGAGGACTGACTATATATGGATTACAGTAGATGTCAAGTCTCTGTACTCCTGCATTCCACATAGTTTGGCATTAAAGGCGTTGGACTTCCACCTCTCCAGGTACTCCGATTATTCCGAAAACCTCCGTGTGTTCATTCTTATGGCCGTCGAGTACCTCCTGGCCCACAATTACTTCATGTTTGACGGCAGTTTCTTCCTCCAGAGACGGGGCGCCTCGATGGGCGCCAAATTCTCACCATCCCTTGCTAATTTATACATGGGGTGGTGGGAGGAACATCGCGTCTTTGGGGGGGACTGCCGTCTACTGGAGGACGTTGTGTGGTACGGGAGGTATATCGACGACCTTTTGATTATCTGGAGAGGTGACGCCCCCAGTGCAGTTTCTTTGGTTGAATACTTCAATCAGAATAATTTAAATCTACAGTTTACATACACAATAGAGACTATGTCCATTAATTATTTGGACGTTACCTTGTGTGGCGATGTGGACACTAAGTCTGTCAATACCATAACCTACAGGAAACCGTGCAGCGGCAATGTAACTCTTAGGGCAGACAGCTGCCACCCGGCACATACCATTCGAGGCATCCCTGTTGGCGAATTTGTAAGAGCCAGACGGAATTGCTCGAGGGAGGATCATTTGCCGGGAGAGTTGGACATTGTCGAGAGACGATTGAAAGCTCGTGGCTATCCATCTAGGTTGATTAAGAGGGGCAGACTCAGGGCCATAGAAAGGTCACAATTGGACCTATTGCAGAATGAGGGCGGCTTGGCCCAAGATCAATGTAAGCCAACTTTCGTCACCACTTACTCAACAGAGTACAGGAGTGTGACCAACATTGTCTCCAAATATCTTCCCATTTTGGAGGGAGATGTGGGTCTCTCCCCTGTCCTAAAAGATGGTGTTAGATTTTCCAGCCGACGGGCTCCCACCTTAGGACAAATGCTCTCCCCCAGCCTATTCACATCTGGTGCTACAACGGACACTTGGCTGACAGTCAAGGGATCTTATAAGTGTGGGATCGTGACATGCAGGTATTGCCACTTACATAATAAAACTAAAACAGTTGTTTCTGCCCATAGTGGCCAAATTTACAATCTTAAACAGTTTATTAATTGTGGCACCTGTTATGTAGTGTATCTAGTTGACTGCACTTCTTGTTCTGTACAGTATGTCGGTTGCTCCACCAGGCCTCTAAGGCAAAGAATAGCCGAACATTATCTGGGGGCAGGGTGGTCTACTACCAACATCTCTAACGTAGCCAGACACTTTAGGGAGGTGCATAGTGGAGACATGAAAAGTTTCCGGTTTCAAGGAATAGAGAGAGTTATGTCACCAAAAAGAGATGGAGACTTATACAAAATTCTCCTAAAAAAGGAGGCCATGTGGATACACCGCCTGGGGACCAGGTTACCCCATGGCCTTAATGCAAGGTGGGACTTAGCGCTCATCACGCATTAGCTTGGTTTATTTCCCTGTCCTCCCTTCCCCTCCCTCCCCCCTCTCCCCTTTGGACTGTTTCTCCCCCCGCCTCCCCCCCCCTCCCCTCCCCTCCCCTCCCCCCTCTCCTCACCGTGAGTGGGACACCGTCATCTGCATATATATATACCTTGATCTTTCCATCCATGGATAGGGCCCACATGTGTCTTATATGCTTATATGCTCCCATGTTATGCTGTGATTAATCACGCTGTTGCTTTTTGCCACTTTTTTATCCATTTTTTGGTACATTACACTCTGTATCTTGTATTTTATATTGATTTTAATGCATAGTGTGTTTGCCTTTGTATGGGTTTTCTCACAGGTAATCACCTGTCCATCACACCCAGACCACCTTTTCAACTCCCCCCCTTTTAGGAGGGGCTTAGAGTGGCTGGAGTGGGATATCCTCCTATATATAGGAGCTTTGCCATTTTGTAACCAGCTATGATTAAGAGCTGAGACAGCTCGAAACATGTCAGCGTTGTGATGCATGTGCACATTTCACATTGGATACGTCCTAAATAAAACTGTTTCTGGAATCCTGGACTGGTGCGGATCTTTTTGCTGTACTCTGTGGACCTAGCTGATCCGATCGAGCACACTCCAGTGATTGGCGGGTGGAGCGGTGTTGACACGAACTGTATGCACCAGTTCAAAGGCCCTGTCACTGATTCCAGAGAGTGAGTAAAAGGGTCTGGTCATAATCCCTCGCACGCTCTCCCGCAAAATTATATATGAATTGGATACAATCTCCCAAAATTTTTTTAATGTAAAGCGGATCCGAGATGAAAAACTAAATATAATAAGTCACTTGTCTATATACTCTATCTTGTCTAAAGTTTAGATGGTTTACACAGCAAATCTAGCTGTAAACAGCTTCAACGGTATATTTTTCATCAATATTATTTTTTCCTGTGATACAATGTGAGCAGAAATGTTTTCTGCTTGTCACTATTACACAATTACACACACAGGCAGGCACGCTTATCTGTGTCTAGGCATGCAAATCTGCATATCTGAATTTTGTGAGAAAACTGCACTCCTATTTCCTCCATTACAAAGGCAATTGATCTGTATCTGCACTTCATCTCTCAGATTGTGAAACTATGCCTCTGAAAGCTATAGATATTAACACCTTTTTCACCTGCCCAGACTGAAATTCCACAATCCCTTGCAAGCGCCAAGGTTCTATTGAGAAGTTGTGTGTGTGCCTTGTTTAGTTTATAGGAAATTAGGGTATTTAAACAAAACAAGTATATTTGCCTTAAAGGGAACCAGAGACGAAGCACCCTTGTGTATTTTACCATATATATCAGTAAGAACATGAGAGAAAACACTTACCATGCTCTCTGTTTCATCATCACTGCTAAAAGTGTCTGTTATCAGCTGTGATAAGAATCCCGGACTGAGCATTCACTCTGTGTTTGCAGGGAATAATTATAGCTCAGTCATTATAGCAGAGCCACAAGGGGGCAGGCTTGGGCTTGAAAAGACACCAGAGAAGACAGACTCGGCTATAATCTTTCCGTAGCAAAGCTAGACTGAGCTCAGTCGGGGATTCTTATCAGAGGTGATAACAGTCAGATTAAACAGAGAACAATGAAACAAAGAGCAGATTAGGTGTTTACTGTCATGTTCCCACTGATTTATAAGGTAAAATACATGAGGGTACTTCATCTCTGGTTCTCTTTAAGGAATGCCCTTTAAACTATATGTAACAAACACAATTATGCAATGAGAAAAAGTTCATCTCGGATCCACTTTTATCCAAAAAACATCTATTGCAGCATTTATTTTTAAAAAATTCATAACTCTATGCGGTGTCCAGGTAGAAAAATAGTGATGTCCCACCTGTGGCAAGGGCACAACTGGTTGTAACAAATTAAAAGTAAAAAAAAAAAAAAAAAAAAAAGGCTTGGGTGCTACAATACATACTCGGCTGTCCAAAAAAATTACTCCTGCTGAACCCAATTATTTTGTTATAAAAATAAGTGCCGTGGTACCACAGTGAGGGTTCACGGCCTGCTGATACTACTCCAACACTGTCTGCTGACTGCTGCTGCATTTTTAAAAAAAAAACTCTGTGTGTTGTCCGGGTTGAAAAATAGTGATGTCCGAGCTGTGGCGAGGGTCCAACTGCGGCTTCGCAACCGCTGCCTGGCTGGAACTAATGTATTTTATTTAAAAATAATTTCTGCTGCCTCTAACCAAAACAAAATTACTTCTGCGGCCGCCAACTCAGCTACCTGACGTTATACTTTTCTGCCCAGGTCTCTAGTGTTTGAGGGCCTGTACTGCTGCCATTACCTGCTGTGTCAAACCTCATGATACCTACTACCTCTGCTGCTGTGACAACTTCAACTTCTGGACATTATATCCTTCAATCCAGGTCTCTCTAGGGGCCGAGGGCCTGTACCGCTGCTGACATTATCTCTTACCACCTGCTTTGTCAAACCTCATGATACCTACCTCTGCTGCTGTGACAACTTCAACTGCTGGACTTTATAACCTTCAATCCAGGTCTCTCTAGGGGCCGAGGGCCTGTACCGCTGCTGACATTATTACCTGCTGCTGTGTCAAACCTTATGATACCTACTTCTGCTGCTGTGACAACTTCAACTGCTGGACTTTATAACCTTCAATCCAGGTCTCTCTAGGGGCCGAGGGCCTGTACCGCTGCTGACATTATTACCTGCTGCTGTGTCAAACCTTATGATACCTACTTCTGCTGCTGGGACAACTTCAACTGCTGGACATTATATCCTTCAATCCAGGTCTCTCTAGGGGCCGAGGACCTGTACCGCTGCTGACATTATTACCTGCTGCTGTGTCAAACCTTATGATACCTACTTCTGCTGCTGGGACAACTTCAACTGCTGGACATTATATCCTTCAATCCTGGTCTCTCTTGGGTCCGAGGACCTGTACCGCTGCTGACATTATTACCTGCTGCTGTGTCAAACCTTATGATACCTACTTCTGCTGCTGGGACAACTTCAACTGCTGGACATTATATCCTTCAATCCAGGTCTCTCTAGGGGCCGAGGGCCTGTACCGCTGCTGACATTATTACCTGCTGCTGTGTCAAACCTTATGATACCTACTTCTGCTGCTGGGACAACTTCAACTTCTGGACATTATAACCTTCAATCCTTGTCTCTCTTGGGTCCGAGGACCTGTACCGCTGCTGACATTATTACCTGCTGCTGTGTCAAACCTTATGATACCTACTTCTGCTGCTGTGACAACTTCAACTGCTGGACTTTATAACCTTCAATCCAGGTCTCTCTAGGGGCCGAGGGCCTGTACCGCTGCTGACATTATTACCTGCTGCTGTGTCAAACCTTATGATACCTACTTCTGCTGCTGGGACAACTTCAACTGCTGGACATTATATCCTTCAATCCAGGTCTCTCTAGGGGCCGAGGACCTGTACCGCTGCTGACATTATTACCTGCTGCTGTGTCAAACCTTATGATACCTACTTCTGCTGCTGGGACAACTTCAACTGCTGGACATTATATCCTTCAATCCTGGTCTCTATTGGGTCCGAGGACCTGTACCGCTGCTGACATTATTACCTGCTGCTGTGTCAAACCTTATGATACCTACTTCTGCTGCTGGGACAACTTCAACTGCTGGACATTATATCCTTCAATCCAGGTCTCTCTAGGGGCCGAGGGCCTGTACAGCTGCTGACATTATTACCTGCTGCGTCAAACCTTATGATACCTACTTCTGCTGCTTTGACAACTTCAACTTCTGGACTTTATATCCTTCCGGGCTTTCACCCAAGTCTGTACGGGGCAAGGGCATGTCTACCCTGCAGCCGTTACCTGCTGCCTCAAAACCAATATTGACTTACGCTACTGCCAAGCCATCTTATGGAAGTTATACCCTGTGCCTCGAACAACGAGTGATGTCAGAGATTTATTAAAGTGGATCCGAGATGAACTTTTACTCATTGCATAATTGTTTTCCTTACATATAGTTTATAGGGCATTCCTTAAGGAAAATACTTGTGTTTTTTAATACCCTAATTTTCTATAAACTAAGCAAGCCATGCCCACAGCTTCTCGAAAACGCCTTGGCGTTTGCAAGGGATTGTGTGATTTCAGTCTGGGATGTTTAAAAAGGGTGTTGCTAGCTATAGATTTCAGGGGCAGAGTAATCACAATCTGAGAGTTGCAGTGCAGATACAGAATACAGATCAGTGTTCTGTGTAATAGAGGAGATAGGAGTGGATTTTTCAAAGAATATGCAGATATGCAGAATAGCATGCCTAGATACAGATAAGCTTGCCTTGAGTGGAATTGTGTAATATTGACTGACAAGCAGAATACATGGTTGATCCCATTGTATCACAGGAAAAAATAGTACTGTTGAAAAATACACTGTTGAAGGTGTTTGCAGCTAGATTTGCTGAGTAAACCATCTAAACTTTAGACAAGATACATAGACAAGTGACTTGTTATTATATTTACGGTTTCATATCGGATCCGCTTTAAACAAAATCATATAATATGGCATGAAAGATTTTGTTTAAAAATCTGAACAAAGACTTTACATCTTGGCTACTTAATATTGTATCCAAGGGTGAATTTGGATATCCTTAAAAAGGATAGGGCGCCTGGTGGAGCACATATATACCAACTTCGGCGACAAATAATGCACCAGGTGTAGCCCATATAACAACTTCGGGTCTGGCCATGGATAGCGGGGAATGAAATAATTTGGGCTTGTAGCCTATATCAAAACTCAGGTGCACTTTTATACACCTTGTAGTAGCCCATATTTCCAGAAATAACTTTGATCTCTATGGCGGCGCACTTTTCATAGATGTAGGCCAGGTGCCCTTTTCAACCGATACAGTGAATTCTTTATTAATAACTAGGAGAGGTGTTTGACCCCCATATCATCAAATTTGATGTAAGGCAAGAAACAAATTATGCTTGAAAAATATTGCAAATCTCTAAACCTTGACAAATGAACATTTGTGTGTTACAGTAAATATATTTTGTGGTGCATACAACCGACATAAAAATATGCCAGGCAAGCAAGAGCCTGATGGTTATCAATCATCACCAGCTAGTAGTTATACATACATTGTTCAATACATAGAATCCAACAGGGAACATGTTATAATAAATATTTTATTGCAATTTGCAACAACTTTGTTAAACTTTTTTTTAAAAAGTGAACAAATATAAAACACATAAAACAAAATTTAAACTTTTGTTTCTTAAAACAGAAAAAAAAAATAATCTGAGGGAAGTTATTTGCCCATAGACATTACTTGATGTCTGAGTGCTAATGACTAAATAGAGTGCACCTGTGTGTAATCTAATGTCAGTACAAATACAGCTGCTCTGTGAGGGCCTCAGAGATTGTCTAAGAGAATATTGGGAGCAACAACACCATGAAGTCCAAAGAACACACCAGACAGTTCAGGGATAAAGTTATTGAGAAATTTAAAGCAGGCTTAGGCTACAAAAACAATTCCTATGCCTGGAACATACCACGGAGCACTGTTCAAGCGATCATTCAGAAATGGAAGGAGTATGGCACAACTGTAAACCTCCCAAGACAAGGCCATCCACCTAAACTCACAGGCCGAACAAGGAGAGCGCTGATCAGAAATGCAGTCAACAGGCCCATGGCGACTCTGGACGAGCTGCAGAGATCTACAGCTCAGGTGGGAGACTGTCCATACGACAGCTATTAGTCATGCACTGTACAAAGTTTGCATTTATGGAAGAGTGGCAAGAAGAAAGCCATTGTTAAAGAGACACTGAAGCGAAAAAAAAAGATGATATTCTGATTTGTATGTGTAGTACAGCTAAGAAAAAAAAACATTAAGATCAGATACATCAGTCTAATTGTTTCCAGTACAGGAAGAATTGAGAAACTCCAGTTGTTATCTCTATGCCAAAAAGCTATTAAGCTCTCCCACTAACTTAGTTGTGGAGAGGGCTGTTATCTGACTTTTATTATCTGAACTGTAATTGAACTGTTTACTTTTCCTCTGCTAGAGGAGAGTTCATTACTTCACAGACTGCTCTGAAAGACTCATTTTGAATGCTGAGTGTTGTGTAATCTGCACATTATTATAGGATAATGCAATCTGCGAAAAAACACTATATACCTGAAAATAAAAATATGAGAATATTTTCTTTGCTGCTAATCTTCTAGTAATTATTCATAGTACACAACCAATTCATTATATCATATATATTTTTTTCGCTTCAGTGTCTCTCTTTAACAGAAAGCATAAGAAGTTCCATTTGCAGTTTGCCACAAGCCATGTGGGGGACACAGCAACTATGTTGAAGAAGGTGCTCTGGTCAGATGAGACCAAAATTGAACTTTTTGGACAAAATGCAACACTCTACGCTATGTGTGGCGGAAAATGAACACTGCACATCACTCTGAACACACCACCCCCACTGTCAAATATGGTAGTGGCAGCATCATGCTCGGGGGATGCATCTCTTCAGCAGGGACAGGGAAGCTGGTCAGAGTTGATGGGAAGATGGATGGAGCCAAATACAGAGCAAACTTGGAAGAAAACCTCTTGGAATCTGCGAAAGACTTGAGACTGGGGTGGAGGTTCACCTTCCAGCAGGACAACGACCCTAAACATAAAGCCAGGGCAACAATGGAATGGTTTAAAACAAAACATATATACAGTGGTTTGCAAAAGTATTCGGCCCCCTTGAAGTTTTCCACATTTTGTCATATTACTGCCACAAACATGAATCAATTGTATTGGAATTCAACATGAAAGACCAACACAAAGTGGTGTACACATGAGAAGTGCAACAAAAATCATACATGAGTCCACATTTTTTTTTACTAATAAATGACTGCAAAGTGGTGTGTGCATAATTATTCGGCCCCCTTTGATCAGAGTGCATTCAGTTGCCTATAGACAATGCCTGATGAGTGCTATTGACTAAATAGAGTGCACCTGTGTGTAATTTAGTGTCAGTACAAATACAGCTGCTCTTTGAGGGCCTCAGAGGTTGTCTAAGAGAATATTGGGAGCAACGAGACCGTAAAGTCCAAAGAACACACCAGACTGGTCAGGGATCAAGTAATTGACAAATTTAAAGGAGGCTTAGGCTACAAAAAGATTTCCTATGCCTTGAACATCCCACGGAGCACTGTTCAAGCGACCATTCAGAAATGGAAGGAGTATGGCACAACTGTGAACCTCCCAAGACAAGGCCATCCACCTAAACTCACAGGCCGAACAAGGAGAGCGCTGATCAGAAATGCAGTCAAGAGGCCCATGGTGACTCTGGACGAGCTGCAGAGATCTACAGCTCAGGTGGGGGAATCTGTCCATAGGACAACTATTAGTCATGCACTGTACAAAGTTGGCCTTTATGGAAGAGTGGCAAGAAGAAAGGCATTGTTAACAGAAAGCATAAGAAGTCCCATTTGCATTTTGCCACAAGCCATGTGGGGGACACAGCAACCATGTGGAAGAAGTTGCTCTGGTCAGATGAGACCAAAATGGAAATTTTTGGACAAAATGAAAAACGCTATGTGTGGCGGAAAACTAACACTGCACGTCACTCTAAACACACCATCCCCGCTGTCAAATATGGTGGTGGCAGCATCATGCTCGGGGTGTGCATCTCTTCAGCAGGGACAGGGAAGCTGGTCAGAGTTGATGGGAAGATGTATGGAGCCAAATACAGGGCAAATTTGTAAGAAAACCTCTTGGAGACTGCAAAAGACTTGAGACTGGGGTGGAGGTTCACCTTCCAGCAGGACAATGACCCTAAACATAAAGCCAGGGCAACAATGGAATGGTTTAAAACAAAACATATCTATGTGTTAGAAAGGGCCAGTCAAAGTCCAGATCTAAATCCAATCGACAATCTGTGGCAAGATCTGAAAACTGGTGTTCACAAACGCTGTCCATTTAATCAGACTGAGCTGGAGCTGTTTTGCAAAGAAGAATGGGCAAGGATTTCAGTCTCTAGATGTGCAAAGCTGGTAGAGACATACCCTAAAAGACTGGCAGCTGTAATTGCAAAAAAATGGTGGTTCTACAAAGTATTGACTCAGGTGACCGAATAATTAAGTACACCCCACTTAGTTATTTATTTTTAAAAAATGTTTGTAATCATGTATGATTTTCAGTCCACTTTTTCTCACGTGTACCCATACAAAAACTTTGGCTACAAAAAAAGCCCAGGGCCGTGTTAATTACTATTCCCCCTCCAGGCCGCCATGGATAGTGGCGAATGAAATATTTCGGCTTCCAGCACTTGTAGGCTATATCAAAACTCGGGCGGCCTTTTCTACACCTTGTAGCCCATATTTCAAGAAATACTATTTATGTCTACCACTTTGTATTGGTCTTTCACGTGGAATTCTAATACAATGGATTCATGTTTGTGGCAGTAATATGATATAATGTGGAAGACTTCAAGGGGGCAGAATACTTTTGCAAGCCACTGGATATAATTCGGAACCCAGGAGGAGTCAGGACCAACATTACATCCTCCTTGTACCCGCCAGTTGTCCAAAATAGTCATGGAGCTGTCCTGCCTCCTCCCTGAAAGCGAGGATGCGTTGCCATTGCTCCTCAATTTGGCCCTCCATCTCCTGCCTTTGTTGCAGCAGTTGGTGGCGGAAAGCTGCCTCTTGCTGCCGAAGTCGCTCCTCAAAGTCCGCCTGCTGCTGCTGAAGAGTCGTTTGTTGTTCTGACTTCCACTGTTCTAATTGTTGAACAATGGAAGTCAGAACCACCACTTCCTGCTGCAGGGTTGAGACTTGGCCGGCCAGAATCTCGAAATGAGAAGAAGCTGTAAAGAAAAAGATGGAGAAAAATAAAATATTACACTACGCATGAACAAAAACTTATAATAAAAGAATAAACAGTAGAGTGTGGTACCGTATCAGCCATCAGTAAAAGCAAGGCATTTTGAAACCCAGTGATAGCATTGATTGGTTAGGCTAGATTCGAGAAAAGTAAACAGTGATTTTTCAGATTATAATACTTTCGTTGTACTTTTTCCTGACAAACACATTGAAAACACAACTTATACATTGACATTCACTGTATTCATGGGTGGCTTCTAAAGGAAAAAATGAAATGTACACAAGATTCAAAATGTACACATTTCATGAAATCTGTACAACCTGGTTTAAACTAGGACTCTTGTTAAGAACCTCTCATGCTGGTACAATGGGTTTATCAATGCGCAAAATGATTGATTTATTTAAATTTTTTACTTCATTGTTTGTGTCATATGCTGTGTAAGATGGTGTTACTGTTTACTGGCACTATTCTTTTTTTTCCCCATGCATACGTTGGTTTGAAATGCCACAATTCTCTTTAGCTTAGAATTAATGGTGCATGTGATGTGATGTGACTAGCCCAGTTTCAATTTGAACTTGGAATTTACAATGGCTAGCCAGTCACCAGAGTGTACGTTACGTTTCATTGAGGGCAATGTTGATCTTATCAACTCAGCTTGGATAGCAGGAAAAGTGTTCTCTGACTAAGTAACATTTAAGTCATGTATAATTACATTTATGTTTGCAGAAAAATTGTTAAACTTTATGTCAGTGTACAGAAAGTGTGTTTTTCATTGTTAGTCAGGAACCACTCCGATGAATGCTTTTTATAAGCCGAAAAGTCACTGTTTACTCATGTCTAAGTTTGCCAATGAATGATCTCATCCAGAATCAAAATACATACTCATTGTTTTTCAAAAAGTATGACTGATGAAATATGACTGCCAAAATTAGTGTATCGCAAAATCACAATCCAAAAAAGACACATAAATGTTGAAGAAATTGTTGTGGCTAGTGGATGAGGAATACCTTTAAACTACCATTACACACGTGCATACTGCCATAGTACTGAAGCTTGTCAACATTTCTTAAATTGATATGTTGGCCCAGTATGTACAATTTATTTATGGCCACTTAGGAATAAAGTTTCATTTCAAGTTGTGAAATTAAACCATGGGCTTCCCGGCTTACATAATATTTAGGGATGATACACTAGTTTCACTATGGATGGACATAATCACTGGCTGGATGAGGTATTGTAATCTGGAAGCAGGGTGATGTGGTGGTGGGTCAGTGCTCTTACTTTTCTACGATTCCAATCCATTCAACTTCGGGCTGGAGTTCTTCAAGGACAACTATCTTGAAATAAGTAGGCAGTAAACATCTGACAGAACCGACGGCTTTTGTCACAATCCATCACCGTCATGGGGTGATTCTCATGGATTTCTTTGTTTTCAAAAGCATTTCATGAACAGCAGTTGAACTGCCAAAATGGCAAGATACCAGCCGGTCTCCCTACTCACTTGCACACTATGTTGTCAGTTAGATTTGTAAACTGTTGTTCAGTAAATGCTGTTGAAAACAAATAAAGCCTTGAGAATCACCCCTAAAAACAGGTAGACTGGCCCAAAACCTGTCATCTGTAACATGTTAACTGCCGAGTTTTTTCTAGATAGTGTTCCTTTAATTTCTTCCTTCTGTCTGTATTGTTTTCCTCCTATAACTCATTCTTCTAGACTACCATACGATACATGCACTACAACGTCCGCAAATCAATACACTGCATCAAATACCATGTAAAAGGTTTAATAATGTAACGCACAAGCAAAATCTAATTTTGCATTAAGTAAGGTGTTACATATTTATTGAATGTTTTCTAGATGCAACGTTATACACATCGATAAGACTTTCTCAAAAGCAAAATTTGATGTGGTAAATTATGAGAAACTTTGTACACTGTTTGATAAAGGTAGTTGAATAGAGGGCAATACAGACATAGGACTTTTGTATGATGTACATTGTGTGCACGTACAGTCTTTGTCAGATAACTGACAACACAATATACTCTGTGCATCGAAGAGGAAGATGTTGGCGCTATATACATAATGAAAATTAGCAATAACGATAAAAACACTTCTCAAAGAACCTCTACTATATCATTGTAACTATCAAATTTACTACATCGCATGTTAGTTCCCTGGGCCTTGTAGTGGCAATCAATATTTGTAATAAATATTGACTTTTAACAAAAACCGTGTACAGAAAACAAACTGGTCAGTGGTCACTGGCCAGCAGATGATTTGAAAGTGGAATTTTTTTCACATTAAACACTCGGTGCAACTTTTATTTCCCCCCCCCCACACACAAAAAAAGAGTTAAGTTAGTACTGTTATAAATATGTGGATACATTCCGTCTTGTGTGTACTTCTTTGTACAACAGTACATTTTACTTACACACAGTTGTGCCACTTTGACCAGATTCTGGCCTGCCGGAAGACTGCTGTCGGCTTCCGCGCCTGCGGCTGCGAAGTCGCGCAGAGATAGATGCTACGATAAAAAGAAAACATGGTATCATGCAACTTTTTTTTTTTTTCTTGGAGAGAAAAAAAAAAAACATAGTTCTGTGCAAAATTAAATTATGTACTAATCTCCTTCCTTACAGACGTACCACTTTCATTTGATTAATGTTAAAACTTTGTTATAAAATACTTACATGCCACAGACAGGCTCCGGCCACGGGCACACCTTTGCCCACGGCGCTGACGGCTTCTTGACCTGTGGCTGGTGCTGGGTCCAGCCTCCTCATCATCATCTTCAGGGGAGGGGACAGCAGCAGGATCCAATCCCTGTCTGGAAGAGGGAGGAGCAGAGGCACGACGGGACCGCCTGCGTCGCTGAGACCCATCCACTAAAAAAAATGTGAGATTGTTTTAAAAATACAGATGGAAGAAGATATTACCTAAGGTTAAACAGTGCATTGCATAACAATAAGGGTATAAAGCCACTGATACATTGGAAAATCGTGAGGATTAACAAGGTTGAAAAAAAATTACACATCCCGCTACATATATGAAAAAAACATTTGTTACTTACACTCAAGGTCAGACTTTATTTTCTCCACCGCACGTGGGGTCTTGGACTTAAAGTCAGACCACATTGTCTGAATTTTTTTAACCGACCACGTGCGGTGGTAAGTAGTCTGAAGGACCCGCAGCAGCCGGTCCATCACCTCCCTCTTCGCCGCCCTCTTCGCAGTGTCATACCCCCCCCGTAACATAGTCTGCAACATAAAAAAAAAATAAAAAATTAATGATCAACAAAAAAATAACCTTTACAATACATACATCTCTTGCTATGGTACTAACAACACTGCTGAAAGTAAATTAAATGTTGAATTGACTTATTATCAGTATTATCAACTGTGTGAACAATACAAGGAGATTATCTGTAAGTGAATTTTAAATCAAAGTTATGAGAGCCTAAAAGAACGATGTTGAGTTGACTTGAGTGTGTGTGGGGCGTAGTTGTGTAGTCTGAACATTAAGCCCTTCCATTGCAAATCTTCGGGGTACTACAGGGAGTGCAGAATTATTAGGCAAATGAGTATTCTGACCACATCATCCTTAGACCTCTTTACCACGAACTGTTGAGCTGTGTGCTCAGCAAGCAGTTACCAGGCAGCAGTGAGCAGTTGCCAGGCAGCAGCCAGCAGGGAGCACTTACCAAGCGTCAGCGAGCGGTTGTGAGAGTTTGAAAGGCATTTCACTGCCTATCAACAGTTCGTGGAAAAGAGGCCTCATGCATGTTGTCTTACTCCAAACTGTATAGGTTCAAAAGCCTACTACAAATTAAGCATATTAGGTGATGTGCACCTCTGTCTGTAATTAGAAGGGGTGTGGTGTAATGACATCAAAACCCTGTATCAGGTGTGCATAATTATTAGGTAACTGCCTTTCCTTTGTCAAAATCGGTCAAAAGAAGTACATGACAGGCTCAGAAATGTCCAAAATCGATGAGATATTTTGCTGAGGGATGCAGCACTCGTACAATTACAAAGCTTCTGAAGCGTGATCATCGAACAATCAAGCGTTTCATTCAAAATAGTCAACAGGGTCGCAAGAAGCGCCTGGAAAAATAAAGGCTGGGCCAAGAAATATATCAAGACTCATTGTCCTAAGGTTTTATAGACTGATGAAATCAGAGTGAGTCTTCTTGATGGGCCACAGGGACAGATGGATGGGCCCGTGGCTGGATTGGTAAAGGCCAGAGAGCTCCAGTCCGACTCAGATGCCAGCAGAGTGGAGGTGGAGTACTGGTTTGGGCTGGTATTTATCACTGGAGAGAGATGTTATATTGGTTTCACAGGTAAAATTAAATAATTGAAATGGGTATATATTTGTTTTTGTTAAGTTGCCTAATAATTGTGCACAGTAAAAGTCATCTGCACACACAGATATCCCCCTAAAATCGCAAAAATTAAAAACAAAATAAAAACTACTTCCAAAAATATTCAGCTTTGATATTAATGAGTTTTTGGGTTCATGGATTAATACAGTGAGGAAAAATATAAAAAAAATTACTTTAATGATGAAGGTTTTCTCCTTCTTTCTTAGTCGCCGAGTGTTGGACGACCTGCTCCTCCCACCGTCAGCGGCTTCAGCTGCAGACGCCCTGCTCCTCCCATCATCAGCGGCGTCTTCAGCAGCAGCAGCAGACGCCCTGCTCCTCCCTCCATCAACGGCTTCAGCAGCAGCAGCCATCTAGAAGTCAATGAAAAATAACATTGAAAAATATAATATGTTTTTGCACATACGAAAACATTTTTCTGATCAAAACATGTTTAATTGCTATGAGTTTTCTGTTTAGAGACAAAGACAGCAACATAGCATTATATAATATAGTCTGTACAATGACTATTGTATAAATGCTTATCTATAGAGATGTCCCGAACGGTTCGCCGGCGAACGGTTCAAGCCGAACTTCCGGGTGTTCGGCATTGCGGCGAAACGCGAACTATCCAGGAAGTTCGATTCACCCTATAATGCTCCATTACGGTCAACTTTGACCCTCTACATCACAGTCAGCAGGCCCAATGTAGCCAATCAGGCTACGCTATCCCCTGGAGACAATGCCCCCCTAATAAAAAGCAGGCAGCGGCGGCCATTACGCTGACTCGTGTGCCTGCTTTAGTGAGTGTAGGGCAAACTGCTGCAGACTGTCTCTCATAGGAAAATATTAGTTATGCTCCTTGCTTGTTAAGTTGCTCCTGGCTAATTGATGTCGCTATAACAGCCCCCCACAACAGTTCTTTTGCGAACTAATCCTCTTTTTTTTTTTTATGTTGATTTGAATTGAACTGTATATATTACTGCACTTGTGTTACTGCTGGCTGCCAAAGCTGTTGCAATTTATACTGCCTGCTGCCACCACTGTTAGGCCCGCGTACGTTAAAAAAGGGCGCCGGGAAAAAAGGGCGCAGGGTTTTAAAAGATAATCATGAATAACGTTTAAAAAAAATTGTGTTATATTTCGTTTAAAAATAATGTTTTATAAAGTTATAAATCATTAAATAATGTGTATAAAATCGGCAATTTTAAAAACGTTAATCTTCCCTGTTTAAAAATTGAAATTTATAATAACGTTTTATAAAACATTAATAAGAATTTTACTAAAGCTATACCTAACCCTACTCTCACACAGAACCCTCCCTGTACCTATCCCTAACCCCTAGACCCCCCTGTTGGTGCCTAACCCTAAGACCCCCCTGGTGGTGCCTAACCCTAAGACCCCCCTGTTGGTGCCTAACCCTAAGACCCCCCTGTTGGTGCCTAACCCTAAGACCCCCCTGTTGGTGCCTAACCCTAAGACCCCCCTGTTGGTGCCTAACCCTAAGACCCCCTGTTGGTGCCTAAACCTAAGACCCCCCCCTGTTGGTGCCTAAACCTAAGACCCCCCCTGTGATAAGAATTAATAACGTTTTATAAAAATATGGTGCGGTTTTTCGTTTAAAAATGAAAAAAAAAAAAAAAAAAATTGTACGGTTTTTCGTTTAAAAGTAATGTTTTAAAAAATATTGTACTGTTTTTCGTTTAAAAATAATGTTTTAAAAATTATAAATCATTAAATAATGTGTAATCATGAGAAACAGTTATAAAACATTAAAAGTCTCCGGGCGCCGCTTTTAAAACGTTATTTTTCTCCGGCGCCCTTTTTTCCTGTTGGGCGCCGATTTAAACGATATTTATTATGGGAGTGAATGGCGGCGCCCTTTTTGTCCACCTGCCTCATGCGCCCAAATTTCCTGCTTCCGTTAGGCCCACCACACACATCCCAGTGACTATTAGCAGTGTAACAACCTTATCAGTGCACTTGTCTACCGCTGACAGCCGCTGCAAATCATACTGGCTGCCACTGCCAGGCCCACCACATCCAGTTACTAACTGTATCAGTAGTGTAATACCCATTATTACTGCACTTGTGTTGATGCGACAGCCGTTGCAATTCATACTGCATACACAAACAGCTGTTTGCAGTGTGTTATACAGTGAGTTTGGTGTGTCAGTGTGAAGCAGTACACTAATTAATTATACTACCTGATTGATGTATACACATGCAATATGTTTTAAAACACTTTAGGCCTGTCATTTAGCACTCAAGGTGATTTCTGCCCTTACAAAGCTGCTTTGCGTCAATTCCAGATTTTTCCCGGGGACTTTTGGCATGTATCCCGCTCCTCCACCTGGGGTTGTAGGTGTTAGACCCTTTAAAAGATGTTTAGCATCACTTTTATGGCCATAGTAATGTTTTTTACATTTTGCAATTCGCCTCCCCATTGAAGTGTATTGTGGTTTGTGGAAGTTTGCGCTAATCGAACCTTACGCGGAAGTTCGCGGACCGAAAATCGGCGGTTCGCGACATCTCTACTTATATTGTTACAAATCACTACTACGGAAGTGGATATCTATTATCTACTACTTTCATATGCTTCTACAGTGCTAGAAATTACGGACGTGGCTAGGGATCTGTAATGAATAAGAAAATTACCGTTGTGGCGGAATACAGCACTGCCGCTGCTTTCTCCTCTGGGAACGCGGAGGGAGAGTTGGTGTCATCTGGAGCTGGCAACGTGCGGTGTTCTGCCTTGTCCACACTGCATAGGAGGACTCGGCATGCACGCGCGCGCGATCAACGCAGCTGTCTTCTTTATGCGTTGAGAAGGAATATCAGCTGACAAGACGGTCAGCTGACTTCGGGACATGCCTGTCTGATAACGGAGATTGGCTGGGAGATCATGGTCGGGGATTGTAAATATACTCTGACATATAAGGCCGCCGCTCACAGTTGCCAATTGTCTACTGTTGCGAATGCACACATAGCACTCAGACCTAGTAGTCAGATCATAGTGCAGTGGAGTAAAAACGGGAGAAAAAACGGCCTATCTGCACATAGCTTAGCTAGTATTGTTTGTTATTTTATGATCTACTCAGATCCTAGTGCACCACTGAACCCATACAAAAATAGCACTGCACTTTGTGGGAAGATCAGCGAACAATCTTACTGCATTTTGTGGGCACATGTTTCAACCAATCGGACTGCACTTGTGCGCACGTTACGACCAATCTGACTGCACTTTGTGGGAACATCAAGGATCAATCTTACTGCTATTTGGGCACATGTTTTTCAACCAATCTGAATGCACTTGTGGGCACAGGTTTCAATCAATCTGACTGCATTTTTTTGGACACATCTGCAAACAATCTGAGTGCACTTGTGGGCAAATCTGCTGCCAATCTGGTTGTACTCTGTGGGGGTTGTTGTGTCGGTCTGCCGGCCCTCCTCCACCATGGGCTCTGGAAAAATAAAAAAGGCCCAACATGCCCAGCTTGCCCGCGAAGGGAACTTCATGCCGTGAAAGTGCATGCCACAAATCGCCATCAAATGCAACATGATAATATCCTATCGGCTAAGTTTCCACTGTTGCATCACAATTTTGCCGGCATTCCCCCGCAGATAAAAACGCATGCGGATGCGATTTTGCATGCGTTTTAACCACAATTTTGCGTGCAATTTTAACCAGGACACTGCCAAATTAACCATGACACTGCCAGGGTAGTTTAAGATTAGAAAAGGTGCGAAATCGCACGCAAAATCGCGGGGGAAAACTAATGCAAAAAACGCATGCGTTTTTCCTATTAAATACATTAGCGGCGATTCGCACGGATTCCAGACGCACGCAAAATCTGCAATACCGTCGTGCAGATTTGGCCCGCCGCCAAATCAAGCACGCACGACGCACGCGTGCAAACAGCCCCAGCCACTTCAATACACTAAGCAAATGTGCATGTAGACGTCGCATGCGAATTCGCTATGGTGGAAACAGGGCCATATACAAATGATGTACAGGTCAGGGAGGGTCAAAAACAAAAATGGTAACATTTCTCTAACTAAAACAAAATGGACTAATTGCATTCATCACATCATAAACATATATGTAAAAGTATACTACTCACTTACCACAATAACAGTTTGCAGTGCAGACAGTCTCTCAGGTCACTCTCACTGGGCCACTCCAAACACTGCATGGGCTGGAAGTAAAGAATGACGAACTTCCGCAACGGTACCTCCGCCCCCAGCGCACGTGGGCGGAATTCCGGATTTTTTTTACGGAAGTACGCTGTTAACACATTTGAGACTATATACAACAATTTTATTGACTTTACACTCTTAAAACAATCTCCATATCATCATAAAAGGCAGAAGAAACCAAAAACAATCAGTAAATGTGAAAAAAAACGGATTGAGTTACGCTTACGTAAATTACGGAAGTCCGCATAATATACATTTCTGAAGTCCGTATACCGTCGGAATTCCACGGAATTCCGCGGAACAGCTCCGTATACCGCCGGAATGACCCGGTAGCGGAATTCCGGATCGACGGAACACGGAATTACCACGGAAACGGAATTCAGCAATTCCGACCATGTCTGCCTCTCATATGCTCACCCAGTCCCGTTTCTTGTAGGACAGCTTTTATGTAGTCCCAGGCTCCTCTATCACAGGCCTTCTCAGCGTCAGTAGAGAGAAAAATCCCCTCCACCGACCGCCGAGAAAGCCAGTGATGTATGTTTATGACTTTTGTGGTGTTGTCCCTGGCCTCACGACCAGGGACAAAACCAACCTGCTCCTTGTCTATCCAGCAAGGCATGAATGGCATTAATCGAGATGCTAAGATTTTTGAGAATAGTTTGAGATCATTATTTAACAGGGATATAGGACGATATCCAGCACAAGAGAGGGGGTCTTTCCCCTCTTTGGCAATTACTGTGTGAGCTTCTAAAAGTTCTTGAGAATGGGAGGAGTCTTGTATCAGATTATTAAAGGCTTTTAGGAAATGTGGGCATAGTAAGTCACTAAATTTGCGATAATAAGGAATTGAGAAACCATCAGGTCCTGGGCTTTTCCCAGCGGGTGTGTTTTTCAAAGCTGTGTAGAATTCCTCTGAGGAAATTTCAGATTCAAGTTGTTCCAGGTCTGAGTCAGGGAGGCGTGGGAGTGAGTTTTTTTGTAGGAAGGATCTAATTGAAAAGTCTCTGTTTGCTTTATTTTGGGGGATCTGTAAGTTGTAAAGATCCCTGTAAAAAAAAAAGTCTGAACTGTTCAGCTATGTCATCGAGTTTGTTTGTAATGGTGGAGTCAGTCTTCCGGATAGCATTCACCTGGAGTTGCATTTTTCTCAGTTTTAAAACCCTTGCAAGCATTTTACCTGGTTTACTGCCTTGTTCATAAAAATCTTTTTCTTGTGAAGAAAGGTCTTTTGGGCCCTCCTATTTAAGGTTCTTAGCAAATTCTGTCTAGCTTCTGTTATTTTAGTCATGTCAGTAAGGTTAGGGGCTTTTTTGTGTTCCATTTCTAAGTCTCGTAATACTTGAACCTGATGGCTGACGAGGCCCTCCATCTCCCTCTTAAGCTGGGCTCCCAAACGTATGAATAGGCCTCGGATTGTTGGGTTATGGGCTTCCCATGTGGACGTGGGGTTTGTTTCTTCATTGGTATTCAGATCAAAATATTCTTTTAGGGATGATGATATTTTATGGACTGCCTCGTCTCCTGCTAGAATATTAGGATTAAGTTTCCATAACCATTGTTTGGGATGGATACCTTTTCTATAGAGCCTAGTGGTAATTGGAGCATGATCTGAGATTGACAAAACTCCAATTTCAGAGCTATGAAGTCTGTGAAGGTCTCTCTGCATAACTAGAATGTAATCGATCCTGGTGTATATTGATGAAAGGGTGAGAAGTAGGAGTAGTTAAAGTGGCACTACAGCGAAAAATTATAACATTTAAAATATGTGCAAACATATACAAATAAAAAGTACACTTTTTCCAGAGTAAAATGAGCCATAAATTACTTTTCTCCTATGTTGCTGTCACTTACAGTAGGTTGTAGACAGTGACAGGTTTTGGACTTGTCCATCTCTTTATAGGGGATTCTCAGGGATATATTTATTTTCAAAAGCACTTAGTGAATGGCAGTTGCTCTGTCCAACTGCCCAAAAACTGTGTAGGGAGCAGGGAAGCTGGCCAGCATCATTGTTTAAATCCTTTTTAGGGAATAACTTTATAGAGCATAAACGCCTTGCTGAGAATCCCCATGAAGAAATGGACTAGTCCAAAACCTGTCACTTCTGTCAAATTTCTACTGCCTACTGTAAGTGACAGCAACATAGGAGAAAATAAATGTTTGGCTCATTTTACTCTGGAAAAAGTGTAATTCTTATTTGTATATGTTTGCTCCTATTTTACATTTTAGAATTTTTTGCTGTAGTGCCCCTTTAATGTGCTTCAAGGCAGAATAAGGGAGAGATGTTTTTCCATCTGAGGTGTCAATCATGGGGTCTAAGGGAACATTAAGGTCACCTCCAATTAGCAGAAGGCCCTCACAGAATCCCTTCAGTTTGGTCAGGACGGTCCTTAGGAAGCTCGGTTGTTTGGAGTTTGGCATGTAGATTGAGACTAGCGTGGTTAATTTGTTGTTCATTTTCCCCTTAATAAATAGGAACCTGCCCTTGTCATCACGTATTGAGTCGAGTAATTCAAAAGATACCCGCTTGTGGAGGGCAATCATGACTCCCTTCGTTTTGGAAAGGGCGTTGGTATCATGATACAGTGGCTTGCAAAAGTATTCGGCCCCCTCGAAGTTTTCCACATTTTGTCACATTACTGCCACAAACATGATTCAATTGAATTGGAATTCCACGTGAAAGACCAATACAAAGTGGTGTACACGTGAGAAGTGGAAAGAAAATCATACATTATTCCAAACATTTTTTTACAAATCAATAACTGCAAAGTGGGGTGTGCGTAATTATTCAGCGCCCTGAGTCAATACTTTGTAGAACCACCTTTTGCTGCAATTACAGCTGCCAGTCTTTTAGGGTATGTCTCTACCAGCTTTGCATATCTAGAGACTGAAATCCTTGTCCATTCTTCTTTGCAAAACAGCTCCAGCTCAGTCAGATTAGATGGACAGCGTTTGTGAATAGCAGTTTTCAGATCTTGCCACAGATTCTCAATTGGATTTAGATTTGGACTTTGACTGGGCCATTCTAACACATGGATATGTTTTGTTTTAAACCATTCCATTGTTGCCCTGGCTTTATGTTTAGGGTCATTGTCCTGCTGGAAGGCAGACTCCAAGAGGTTTTCTTCCTACTGAAGAGAAGCACCCCCTGAGCATGATGCTGTCACCACCATATTTGACAGTGTGGATGGTGTGTTCAGAGTGATGTGCAGTGTTAGTTTTCTGCCACACATAGCGTTTTGTATTTTGGCCAAAAAGTTCCATTTTGGTCTCATCCGACCAGAGCACCTTCTTTTACATGTTTGCTGTGCCCCCCACGTGGCTTGTGGCAAACTGCAAATGGGACATCTTATGCTTTTCTGTTAACAATGGCTTTCTTCTTGTCACTCTTCCATAAGAGCCAACTTTGTGCAGTGCACAACTAATAGTTGTCCTATGGTGAGATTCCCCCACCTGAGCTGTAGATCTCTGTAGCTCGTCCAGAGTAACCATGGGCCTCTTGACTGCATTTCTGATTAGCGCTCTCCTTGTTCAGCCTGTGAGTTTAGGTGGACGGCCTTGTCTTGGTAGGTTTACAGTTGTGCCATACTCCTTCCATTTCTGAATAATGGCTTGAACAGTGCTCCGTGGGATGTTCAAGGCTTTGGAAATCTTTTTGTAGCCTAAGCCTGCTTTAAATTTCTCCATAACTTTATCCCTGACCTGTCTGGTGTGTTCTTTGGACTTCATGGTGTTGTTGCTCCCGATATTCTCTTAGACAACCTCTGAGGCCATCACAGAGCAGCTGTATTTGCACTGACATTAGATTACACATAGGTGCACTATTTAGTCATTAGCACTCATCAGGCAATGTCTATGGGCAACTGACTGCAGTAAGACCAAAGGGGGCCAAATAATTACACACACTCGACTTTGCTGTTATTGATTTGTAAAAAATGTTTGGAATCATGTATGATTTTTGTTCCACTTCTCATGTGTACACCACTTTGTATTGGTCTTTCACGTGAAATTCCAATAAAATTGATTCATGTTTGTGGCAGTAATGTGACAAAATGTGGAAAACTTCAAGGGGGCCGAATACTTTTGCAAGCCACTGTAGATCTGCGTGAAATATTTATCTTTAATTGAGGAGATTTTATCCCGTTGGAAGTGTGTTTCCTGTATGAAACCCACATCAGAATCCAGTTTATGTAATTCTAGAAAAAGAGAGTGTCTTTTGGAGGGGTTGTTAAGGCCCTTCACATTGTAATAGGTAATGGACAGGGGAGCCATGGTTGTCCTCTGGGAAAAAAGGGGGAGGTTGACAGAATAAGATAAGGCAAGGAGCACAACAAGAGAGGCAATGTATAAAGCACCCGTCCTGTAACCCAGGTTTACTTTTCAAAATCTTATGTATGTGTACCGTGTACTATGGTGAAATTGAGTAGTAGGTTAGATAGTCTATGGATTACTGCTGCATATAATCCTGGAAATTTTATCCCTGGGTACACCAAAAAAAACAGGTGGTGTAACCCTGTAAACTGGGATAGCTTGGGGTATCGTCTCTTGAAGCAATAAAAAGTGTTAATCAACGAATAACTACCCCTGGTGGGGAGAAGTGGCCGGGGAGACCAAACAAAGATCGAGTCTCGTCGCCGACACTGGTTATTTTCTATCAGGTCAGCAAAAACGTTTGTAAAGAGACTCAGTTCGTTATATGAAAAAGAGAAGGAGTCAAATTCAGAGAGTATCCTAAGGGCTCCCAGCAGGTCCATCTTCCCCACCGGTAGAAGTATATAGGCTAGGCTAGGCATAGTTTTTCAGGCTAAGTAAAGGGGACACCTCGGGAGTAATAGAACAGTGTAACGTGAATCTGGATATCTTAGGCATATTTCAAGAAATTTCAATTAGGGCAACTATATCTTATCAAAAATAACCCTTCTAGGTATGTTAGCTGACTGATTAACTTAAAACATAGTATACAGTATAATTGAGTTATAGTGGCTTATAGCTCGTAGCAAACAAATGTCCTGTGTTCTAGTCCATAGCCTAAGGAAGAAGGGTTAGTGTTATAAACATCTTAGTAACGTTATAAACAACCTGAGAAAGGAAAAAGTGGCGTTACCGATAGCATGTTTGTAAATAAAAAACAAATATATGCAGTTGTGCAGTTAGTCACCCTTATGGAGCCCCCTCTCACTCTCCAGACTGGGGGTGTGAGGACTCACTATCATCTCGGATTCGGGAGCTTCCCCTGGAGCTCGCTGGGGAAGAGCTGCGGGTAGTGCGCTTTCTGCGCATAGTTCATCTGCCTCATAAGCGGCGGGCATTCCGAGTAGAAAAGGTGTCTGTTCCTGCAATTGCCCCAGCTGAGTACATTTGATCTAAGATAACAGGCAGTTGGAATTCGCTATACCAGTCTGGAAGATCAATTTGTGATATTTGAAGGGTGTTGCAGAACTTTTCCAGGTCAGAGGGTGTTCTCAGTAATGCAGACCGGTCATTTTTTGAAGCAAAGAGCCCAAACGGGAATCTCCATTTATAGGTAATCTCGTGTCGCTGCAGCTCTCAGTGCGCGCCTATTGCGTAGAGTGATTGGCGAGAGATCCTGGTAAATTGTAATGATGCTGTCCTTAAAGGATACCCCAACTGAAATGTGACATAATTAGATAGACATGTGTATGTACAGTGCCTAGTACACAAATAACTATGCTGTGTTCCTTTTTTTCTTTCTCTGCCTGAAAGAGTTAAATATAAGGTATGCAAGTGGCTGACTCAGTCCTGACTCAGACAGGAAGTGACTACAGTGTGACCCTCACTGATAAGAAATTACAACTATAAAACACTTTTCTAGTAGAAAATGGCTTCTGAGAGCAAGAAAGAGATAAAAAAAGGGGAATTTCTTATCAGTGAGGGTCACACTGTAGTCACTTCCTGTCTGAGTCAGGACTGAGTCAGCCACTTACATACCTGATATTTAACTCTTTCAGGCAGAGAAAGAAAAAAAGGAACACAGCCTAGTTATTTGTGTACTAGGCACTGTACATACACATGTCTATCTCATTATGTCACATTTCAGTTGGGGTATCCTTTAAAGTAAATGGTGTCTTGCTCTCTGGCCAAACGTATGATGTCCTCCTTTAGGGTAAAATCAACTAAACAGCAGATTATGTCCCTGGGCAGGTCGTTGGCTTTAGCTCGAGGTCTCAAGGCCCTGTGTGCCCTTTCCATTTCTATTGTGCTTTCCTTAGGTCGCCCCAGTAAGCCATTAAAAATTGCTTGTAGCGCTGCGTGTATTTGTCGTCATTTGAAACGGTTTCAGGGACCCCCTTCACCCGGATGGTATGGCGCCTTCCCCTGTTATCTAAGTCCTCCATGTGGTGGTTCATCTCGATAAGCTGTAGGTTGTGAGAGACAGCAGATTGCTGAAGTTCCTCGATAGCTGCGTCACGGCTGTTCCCCGCTTTCTCTGCATTGTCTAATCGCTCTACTAGACCTTGCATCCCGTCTTTGAGTTCTAGCATCGCCCCCATCATACTATTCTTGATGTCAGCTGCTAGTGAGGTCATATCTGCCATTGTAGGTAGTTGGCGCATGTAGTTAAACATGGCAAGATTGCTTACCGGAGGGTCTGAGTCAGCAGCGTGATAGGCTTCAGCGGCGCGTTCTAAGGCAGGAGCGGGCGCCATGTTGGAGGCCTTGCGGTCGGCGTCGCCAGCTTTGTGGGAGTGGAAGATATCCGGAAAGTTTCTGTTGTGGGTGTCGGGGTCTTCCTGAACCTTCAGGGTTGCATTAGGCTTGTTTGGCTTGCCTGCCATAGTGCTAGAAAAGGGTGAGAGAAGCGAAGTGCTGGGAGTCGTAACAGAGCGAGGAAGATAAGCGTCCATCTTATTCGGCTTCCGGCAACGCCCCCCCCCACACTGAATTTTAAAGCCTTTTTAACCTCCTGGCTTATTTTTTGTTTCACCATGTTTCCCATTATGGAGATCAATTGATTGACTGTTTTGCTGAACAGGGTTACTAGACTAAATCCATCTGAAAATAGCGCCTGCGAATAATGGCGCACGGTGTTGCCACTAATCAGTTTGTCGCTTATCGCTATTTAACGTTAAAGCCTTTACGCCTTATCTCTCTGTTTATTTTATTGAAAATTAGCGTTAACATTGTATCGTTATTTATCGTTATAAAAAGCGGTGATATAAAAGTTATACCTAACCCTACTCTCACTCAGAACCCTCACTGTACCTATCCCTAACCCCTAGACCCCCCTGGTGGTGCCTAACCCTAACCACCCCCCTGCTGGTGCCTAACCCTAAATCTCCCCTGGTGGTGCCTAACCCTAAGACCTCCCTGGTGGTGCCTAACTCTAAATCTCCCCTGGTGGTGCCTAACCCTAAGACCTCCCTGGAGGTGCCTAACCCTAAATCTCCCCTGGTGGTGCCTAACCCTAACCTTGACAGTGTTACATTAAATCCATTCACCGTTTTGCAGTTAAATAACGTCTGCATGCAGTTTGGCTTATGTAGGGCGCTATTGATAAATAACGTTAGGGTGCGCAATAACGTCTGCTGTTTGGCATATGAACGGCGCTATTGATAAATAACATTACTGTGTGCTGTTTTTCTTCTTTTTTCCCTGTGTGCCATTATTATGCAGTACTAACGATAAATAGCGTTAACCGTATCTTTTTAATGCGGCGCCATTTTTATGCATAGGTGCTGTGCGCCATTATTCACTGATCCGTACTAGGCTACCCCTTCCTTTGCTGTTGAGGTGCAACACCTTTTTTTTGCTACTCATGGCCACAGCCTCGTCTAAGTGCTTTTGGAAATTGTCATCATATTTGCTACAAGCAAAGCAAGTTCGGGGAAGTTTCCATGATTCACATCAGGGTTATTTAACCTATTTTGGTTTCTGGACGTAGAAACTACGTCCAGAAACCATGTGCGCTACCGCGTGCCCCCGCGGCCGATCGTGTGCGTGCACGCGCACTCCCGGCCGCGGATTCGGTAGTCAGGGAATCAATATATCGGGCTATGAAGCCCGATTACTGATTCCTCTCCCCCGCTGAAAAAGCGACAGCTTCTCTCGGAAGCTGCGCCTTTTCTGGCCGTTCCCTTCCTGATGCGCCACTCTAAGCGTGTGTTACGCTTAGAGTGACGTCATGTAAACAAACTCATGGCCGCCATCTTGTGGCCAAAAAGTAAAACTACACCTGAAAATGAAAATAAATTAAAATCAACACACATTTACATTATAAATCTATTGTTTACCCCCCACCCTCCCAAAACTACCCAAATAAAATGTTTACTATAAATAAATAAAAAAAACCATTACAATAAAAAAAAAAAAAACATGTAAATATTTACCTAAGGGTCTAAACTTTTTAAATATCAATGTAAAGATGAAATATTTCTATATTTTTTTTATTTTAAACTTGTTATTAGTGATAGATGCAAAATGGAAAAAAAACACCTTTATTTCCAAATAAAATATTGTCGCCATACATTGTGATAGGGACATAATTTTAACGGTGTAATAACCGGGACATATGGGCATATACAATACGTGAGTTTTAATTATGGAGGCATGTATTATTTTAAAACTATAATGGCTGAAAACTGAGAAATAATGAATTTTTCCATTTTTTTCTTATTCTTCCTGTTAAAATGCGTTTACAGTAAAGTGGCTCTTAGCAAAATGTACCCCCCAAAGAAAGCCTAATTGGTGGCGGAAAAAACAAGATATAGATCAGTTCATTGTGATAAGTAGTGATAAAGTTATAGGCTAATGAATGGGAGGTGAACATTTCTCTCGTGAAAACCACGGAACCTGAATGGGTTAAAGTATGAGCAGCTTCATCCTGCCCTCTATAAGCAAGGCCTAGTTTACCTATGCACAGAATTATATCTATTAGTCTCCTAACCACAGCACGATTATGAAGAACTTTTTCCTTTCTCTTATTAACCTCCCTGGCCGTAAGCCCGAGCTGAGCTCGGGCTAAGCCGCCGCGGAGGATAATTGCTGCATGTACAAACCGATCGCCCGCACTCCACGCCGATTCGCCGCTACCCGCCATGCCACGCCGCCCCCCCAGACCCCTTGCGCAGCCTGGCCTATCAGCGGCAGGCAGCGCTAAGGGGTGGATCGGGACTCCCCTGTGCACCATGACGTCGATGACGTCATCCCGATCGTCGCCATGGCGTCAGAGGAAGCCAAACAGGAAATCCCGTTCTGAACGGGATTTCCTGTTTGCTCTGATTGCTGGAGGCGATCGGAAGGGGAGGGGGGATGCCGCTGCACAGGCTAGCTACATGATTTAAAATAATTTTTTTTTAAGTGCTGCGCTGCCCCCCGGCGGTTTTAATAGACCGCCAGGGAGGTTAAGTAAGGTAACATTAATCTGCCTCTCAGTATCAGCTTTGTTTTGTGCTGGCAGATAAGCAGTTGCTGATGCCCGATGGTGTACAGAACACTCATGCTCCTGGACTCTTGCATAAACATGTGTTTTTACAACTTTGCAGCCAGTAACAAATGGACTTTGTCTATTACTACTGAAAGCCAAGCCATACACGTTGAGCAAAATAACTTTCGAGTTAGCACACTATAAGACAACCATCTTCTTTGGATTGAGCAAGCCCTAGGCACATGACGAAAGTACATTTTATGCCCTTGGAAAGGCAACACATGTCTAGCATCTGATAGCTGTATAAGGTGTAATTTTAAAAACATTTAATTTGGCGGTTATGGTAGAAGCAGGGTCAGTATGGTACTACAAATAAGTGACAGGTAGATACAGATTCAGAACTTGAGGGAAATTAACCTTTAGATGTAGACAGCACATATGATTGTTCCACCGATCCTGAACTTACAGAAAATTTAAAGCGCAAAGGCATATCTGTACAACAAGTCATAGAAGAGGAGGACGCTGGTTTGGTAGAATCACTACAATCAGTAACCATTACATATTGTGAACCCAAGGCTGGAACAGGAGGTAACTTCTCCATTGAGCTTGCAGAAGATACAAAACGCAAAGGCATATCTGTGTCATAGAAGAAGAGGATGCTGGGTGATCAGAATAACTACAATCAGTAACTGTCACACATTGTGAACCTCTGGCAAGAACAGGAGCTACCTTCTCCTTTGAACTAGGTTGTTCATTTCCAAATACATTTTCAATCAGACACATTTAACATAATTTGTCGTCAACTCCTACTACCCATAGTACTACTTACTACTTACCCATAGTACTACTTACCCGCTGTCAATCACCTTCACATGGTCCGGAACGTACTGTGCAGGCGCAAAACTACTGCCCCTGCACAGTACGGTCCGGACCACGTGGAGGTAATTGACAGCAGTGCTCTTGCAGACGCAAGAGAAGACGACCTGGAGGTTGTCCTGCGCACCATCGGGGAACAGGGGCCAGTGGAGCTGCGGCGAGGGACATAGCAGCTGCCAGGGGCTGGAGGGACCCCCGGGTAAGTAGTACTATGGGTAGCAGGAGTTGATTGACGACTCCTTTAAGCAGAGTTTTTGCTAACCAGAAGCTGATCTTGCTTCAACAAGTCTTTTCTTTGAAGCCTCTTTTCTTTTTCTTTGAAGTCTCTTTTGTGAACTTGTATTATATTTTTTCTTTCTATGCACCTCTTCCATTATCCCAGTTGATGGTGTTCTTTTAGTGGCCGTAGTAGTGTTACCTTTTTTACAAATACAGTATTTGTGACCTAACAGTGGTCACTGGTAACTTCTCTTCAACCAGTAACACTTAACACAAAAATACAATTCCCTTGCACATCATAGGTCAAAATAATACAATCTTCTCCTCTTCTCAGCTGGTGCACCGGTAAAAGCTGCGGAATAAAAAGATTAAGTTACACAATAACTTTTAGATACATTTGAGCTACAACAGATCTTCTTATACAATAAGCAACCACTTTACAGCATAACACCTTTGAACACAGTACCATTCACTGGGGCATAGGGGCTTGGGTAGGGACAGGTTTATTGAGCAATTCAGTTCCTAAACAGTCTCATTCCCTTGCAACGAAGTCCAAGCTATATTGCTCAGCAAAGCCTTGGGGGAACTCATGACTCTTTTCAATATGGTACTGAAGAGTTTCCACAGTTTGTTGGTTGGCACTATGGCATCCAAAAGAATGTCCACTTTACTCAGAAGATCTCCCAGACATTATACTCTTTATGTTGTATCTCTCAACTCACTACACTCTAATTGGATAGGGCCTCCCAAAATAATAAACAAAAATAAAGAATAAATCAAATAATCAAAGAGTTAGAGAGTTAGAGAAATAAAAATAAAGCACAAAAGTGACCAATGCACCCAGCTATACCATCAATATCACCCTCCTGCAATATAAATCCGTTTCTATGCAGTTTGAACTTTAGGCTGAATAAGCTCTAATTTTGTTAGGTTGCAACACTTTTAAATCCAACTTGGTTGACTTTTTATCTCTGTCAGGTGTCACTCCACTTCTCACTGTAGTACACTTTAGTATCACAAGATGCAATGAAACTCTTTCTTCACTTATCTTCTTAAATACTGACAGGTTAACAGACTCAGTTATCTCTCACTAACAAGTTCTTTTTATCTCCACGGCTTTTGTTACCTTTCTCTCTCTCAGGGCGTGCACTTAGGTAACACATAAATCACACCTTGGTTCACTTCTTATATCAGCTTTTTTTTGTAATACTGCAGAACACATCTACTGACGAGCAAATGAAATCTAAATTCTTGACTTAAAAGCAGCTTGACAGGAATAATGTCTTTGCATCAGGATTACTGCGAGCGGTTGGCATGTGTCAGCTCTGAGGGGAGCTTAATGGAGGCTGAAAACGTATCTGATAACAGAAGGGCTCACACACTTAGGGCCCTTTTCCACCTGCAGTCGCTAGCGTTCACGCTGAACGCTAGCGATTGCTGAATCGCAAAACCGGCGATTCCCCGACGTTCGCGGCCGCGATTTTGCTATGCTATGCACTGCATAGCAAAATCGCGGCAAATATCGCTCCGCCGCGCGTTCGCGTTCCCGTCAAAAGCGAATCGCGGTAGTGGAAATGACCTACCGCGATTCCTATGTTAAAAAGCAAACCGTAGCGATTGTAAAATCGCTAGCGGTTTGCGTTTTTGCGATTCAGCCAGCGCAAACGCGCTGGTGGAAAAGGGCCCTTAATACTTTTAGCAGCAGCTTATTTTCCTTTAACTGTGCAACACTATCTTGCATCAACAAATGATTTATCATCACAATGGCCTCGATTCATAAAGCATTACCTCATGCGGTAATGCTGAAAACAGCAGACTTTCCTGACCATTTAGAAATGTATCAATTCATAAAGGCTGTTACCGCATGAAAAGCTGATATTACCAACCAGGGAGATAAATTACCGACTTGGCTGTAGTTACCTCCAACACATGTCAGTAAATTGTCAGCAAATGTCAATTCATAAAGCCTGCAAAAAGCGGTAAGCCTGACGATAGTTACCGACATCTCTGGTGAGGCGTTAACAAGTTACCGACACTTCTGATAAATGCAAAGTGCAGAGAGCCGAAGTCTGTTTGAGTCATCTGTGGAGAGAGCCAGAGAGTCATTTGAGCAGGCAGGGAAAGTCTGTGCGAGTCATCTTTCTGAGTCATGTGTGCCAGTCATTTGTGCAGGCAGGGAAAGTCTGTGCGAGTCATCTATCTGTGTCATTTGTGCCAGTCATTTGTGCAGGCAGGAAAAGTCTGTGTGAGTCATCTGTCTGTGTGAGTCATTTGTGGAATCATTTGTGCAGGGCAAAAGAGAGAATCGCCACACTGCTCTACTCTACCGCTCAATGGGCTGCGGTAATTTACCGACCTTCAAAGGCAGCTGGGGAAATCTTTATGAATTAGCACACAGACCGGGAGAATACTGAGTGCGGTATTTCCCCGACAAGAGTTTTTTTTAACTCAATGCTTTTTATGAATCGAGGCCAAAGTCTCTGTCTCTTCAAGGCTTCATCAAACAGGCAGTCTCTAGTCACACCACATTGCTCAGGATATGCCTTTTCAGTACTTTGGGTTAACTATCTTTCAATCTCAGCAAACCTCCACCGACACTGGCCCTCTCTGAATACACACTGTGGCTTGTAACTGGCTCAAAGGCCCATACTCATCCCTCTCCCTCCGTGTTAGCTCAGATCTTGCCTGTACACACTGCACTTGGCTTCCGGTAACTGTCTGGCCTGGTTGCTGCTGCCCTCCTTTCTCTGCTGGTGGTCTCTGGGTCTCCGCCGAGTCCCCTCCTTGACTCATGAGGTGACTGCTGCGGTCCGTTCTCCCCCAGCCTCCTCTCCCACTCACCGCCACCTCCTGCCTCTGTCAGAGCACTTTGCTGACTGAATTGGCGCGCTGAGGGAAAACTGGTTAACCACTTCAGCCTACAGCTTCGAAAATCTTATGCATCTGAGCAATGTTCACCTCCCATTCATTCGCTAATAACTTTATCGCTACTTATCAAAATTAATTGATCTATATCTCGTTTTTTCCGCCACTAATTAGGCTTTCTTTAGGTAGTACATTTTGCTAAGAGCCACTTTACTGTAAATACATTTTAACAGGAAGATTAAGATAGAAATGGAAAAAAATCATTATTTCTCAGTTTTTGGCCATTATAGTTTAAAATTAATACATGCTACAGTAATTAAAACCCATGCATTTTATGTGCCCATTTGTCCCGCTTATTACACCATTTAAATTACGTCCCTATCACAATTTATGGCGCCGATATTTTATTTAGAAATAAAGGTGCATTTTTTCAATTTGCGTCGATCACTATTTACAAGCTTATAATTTTAAAAAATGTAATAAGATACTCTCTTGACATGTATATTTAAAAAGTTCAGACCCTTAGGTAACTATTTATGTAGTTTTTTTTTTTTTTAATTGTAATTTTTTTTATTATTTTTTTAATACAAAAATGTATTTGGGTAATTTTAGTTTGGGAGGTAAATAGCCAATTTTAGATGTAATATAATGTATTTTTTATTCAATACAGGTATGTGGGTGCAGTTTACTATTTGGCCACAAGATGGCCACATTCAAAAAGTTCCTAGATGCGAACGATGTCGCATCTAGGAACTAAAATGAAGAGAAGTTGTTTCCTGGGGGCAGAAATACCACGCTCTCTGATGAGAAAGCGTCGGTATTTCTGCCGGGGACTTGGATCGGTGAATGGGAATTATATTCCCATTCACTGATCGGGGGGCAGCGGGAGGCAGCGGGGGCGCGCGCGGGCGCGCGCCCGATCGCGCGCACCACACGGCTGCAGCACCACTGCCTATCTGGACGGATATATGCGTCCAGATATGGCGAAGTGGTTAAAACCAGTTCCCTCTAGCTAGGTCTCACGCGCTATGCCCTTCCGCCCCTGCGCTGTACTCTCTGACCAGCCGCGCGGGGCTTCTAGAAGGTTCCACTGCTTTGCTTTTACGGTCGCCTAGCAACCAGTCTATGCAGCCATTTAGACGCTTCAGCTTCTCTCTTATGCGCCATTTTAGTTCCACCATGCTAACAGCTAAGGCAAATTTTAGCCTTAGATGCTAAG
Source organism: Hyperolius riggenbachi (assembly GCF_040937935.1). Taxonomy (NCBI): domain Eukaryota; kingdom Metazoa; phylum Chordata; class Amphibia; order Anura; family Hyperoliidae; genus Hyperolius; species Hyperolius riggenbachi. The sequence continues at coordinate 262,305,463 of NC_090646.1, forward strand.
TTCACCTTACACATTGAAATACATTAGCACAATCTGTGACCCTCTTTTAAAGGGTCACACCTGTTAGACTGAGCTCCTGTAAAGGACACACTCACCCAATGTTGTGGGCACCGTCTCCTGGGTGACCAAAAAGCCTGTGGAGGGGCAGTGTTTTTCGTCTGGAAATCCTGTGGCTGCTTGTGTTAACTCCAAAGCAGAAAGCCTGCAAACAAATAATGGCAGAGATAAGATTGCTGTCACCTGCAGTAGATGCCCGTCTCGTGCCATGTAAATACATCATAGAAATATGGTGGGACATTACATTGACTATGGTAGGATTAGCTTGTGAACTCCTCTGAGGACAGTCAGTGTCATGACTATGTACTCTGTAAAATGCAGCAGGAGCTGCCAGTCCAAGATAAATACATAATATGGTAAATGAATAGAACATGAGGTACATGAACACATGATATACATTATTGCTCTGCTCACTCTTAGGGGCAAGAAGGACTCTGAAGAAAAGAGTGATGGGGGGAATGCAGTAAGCAGGGGACCACACTTCCCACACACAATGCACCTACAAGGACTTAACCCTTCCTAACACATGCCTAATCTTAAAGCGGGATTGGCACCATAAAAATCTAATTTCAACAGCAACTGGTCTGAGTGTATTAAGTGATAAAGATGCTAATCCTGCATTCAAAACTTTTTCTGCTGTTATGATTTGGAGTTATCACATACTTAAAGAGACTCTGAAGCGAGAATAAATCTCGCTTCAGAGCTCATACTTAGCAGGGGCATGTGTGCGCCGGCTAAACCGCAGATATCGCGCCGCTAAACGGGGGTCCCTTCACCCCCAAACCCACCCCCGCAAGACTTGGTCGTAGTCTTGGTTGTAAATCTTCCCTTCCTGGAGGCAGGGCTAACGGCTGCAGCCCTGCCTTCAGTCGCGTCTATCAGACGCGCATCGCCGCCTCTCCCCCGCCCCTCTCAGTGAAGGAAGACTGAGAGGGGCGGGGGAGAGGCGGAGATACGCGTCTGACAGATGCGCGTGGGGCAGGGCTGAGGCGGTTAGCCCTGCCCCAATGCGGAAGCGCTTCCCCGCTTTACGGAGGGGATTTGGGGGTGAAGGGACCCCCGTTAAGCCGCGGGATAGCGGCGGTTTAGCAGGGGCACACATGCCCCTGCTATCTATGAGGTCTGAAGCGAGATTTATTCTCGCTTCAGACTCTCTTTAAAGAGCACTGGCCCTTTAGTAGTCAGTGCCAAACAGTTGCATGCTGGGTGTTCTTTTTATCTATAATACATTCCTCCTCTTTCCTTTATTTCCCTTCCTAGCTGCTTATCTGAAACCTGATCCCCTGCTCACTTGTGTTTACAAGCAAGGCTGAGGTGACTCAGCGATTGGAGGAGAAAAGAAAAAAAAGTAAAGGGCAGAAATTACATCAGGATTTAGGCTTAACTGTGGGCAAAAGACATGGTTCCCACTAGGAACAAAATTCTCTTCATTTACTATATAACATTCACTGAAATCAAAACGTGGACAGTATAATACATGTGTTATGTAAGTAGATCAAGTATCTGCATATGTGTTTTTTTTTCCCCAGGCATAGTATGGCTAATCCTACTGCTTTAACCACTTGAGGACCTAGGGCTTTCTACCCCTTAAGGACCGGCCACTTTTTTTCTATTCAGACCACTGCAGCTTTCACGGTTTATTGCTCGCTCATACAACCTACCACCTAAATGAATTTTGGCTCCTTTTCTTGTCACTAATAAAGCTTTCTTTTGGTGCTATTTGATTGCTCCTGCGATTTTTACTTTTTATTATATTCATCAAAAAAGACATGAATTTTGGCAAAAAAATGATTTTTTTAACTTTCTGTGCTGACATTTTTCAAATAAAGTAAAATTTCTGTATACATGGAGCGCGAAAAATGTGGACAAACATGTTTTTGATAAAAAAAAAAACCATTCAGTGTATATTTATTGGTTTGGGTAAAAGTTATAGCGTTTACAAACTATGGTGCAAAAAGTGAATTTTCTCATTTTCAAGCATCTATGACTTTTCTGACCCCCTGTCATGTTTCATGAGGGGCTAGAATTCCAGGATAGTATAAATACCCCCCAAATTACCCCATTTTGGAAAGAAGACATCCCAAAGTATTCACTGAGAGGCATAGTGAGTTCATAGAAGATATTATTTTTTGTCACAAGTAAGCGGAAAATGACACTTTGTGAGAAAAAAAAAAAAAAAAGAGTTTCCATTTCTTCTAACTTGCGACAAAAAAAAAAATGAAATCTGCCACGGACTCACCATGCCCCTCTCTGAATACCTTGAACGGTCTACTTTCCAAAATGGGGTCATTTGTGGGGTGTGTTTACTGTCCTGACATTTTGGGGGGTGCTAAATTGTAAGCACCCCTGTAAAGCCTAAAGGTGCTCATTGGACTTTGGACCCCTTAGCGCAGTTAGGCTGCAAAAAAGTGCCACACATGTGGTATTGCCGTACTCAGGAGAAGTAGTATAATGTGTTTTGGGGTGTATTTTTACACATACCCATGCTGGGTGGGAGAAATATCTCTGTAAATGACAATTTGTTAATTTTTTTTACACACAATTGTCCATTTACAGAGATCTTTCTCCCACTCAGCATGGGTATGTGTAAAAATACACCCCAAAACACATTATACTACTTTTCTTGAGTACGGCGATACCACATGTGTTGCACTTTTTTGCACCCTAACTGCGCTAAAGGGCCCAAAGTCCAATGAGTACCTTTAGGATTTCACAGGTCATTTTGAGAAATTTCGTTTCAAGACTACTCCTCACAGTTTAGGGCCCCTAAAATGCCAGGGCAGTATAGGAACCCCACAAATGACCCCATTTTAGAAAGAAGACACCCCAAGGTATTCCGTTAGGAGTATGGTGAGTTCATAGAAGATTTTATTTTTTGTCAAAAGTTAGCGGAAAATGACACTTTGTGAAAAAACACAATTAAAATCAATTTCCGCTAACTTGTGACAAAAAATAAAATCTTCTATGAACTCGCCATACTACTAACGGAATACCTTGGGGTGTCTTCTTTCTAAAATGGGGTCATTTGTGGGGTTCCTATACTGCCCTGGCATTTTAGGGGCCCTAAACCGTGAGGAGTAGTCTTGAAACGAAATTTCTCAAAATGACCTGTGAAATCCTAAAGGTACTCATTGGACTTTGGGCCCTTTAGCGCAGTTAGGGTGCAAAAAAGTGCCACACATGTGGTATCGCCATACTCGGGAGAAGTAGTACAATGTGTTTTGGGGTGTATTTTTACACATACCCATGCTGGGGGGGAGAAATACCTCTGTAAATGGACAATTGTGTGTAAAAAAATCAAAAGATTGTCATTTACAGAAGTATTTCTCCCACCCAGCATGGGTATGTGTAAAAATACACCCCAAAACACATTATACTACTTCTCCCGAGTACGGCGATACCACATGTGTGGCACTTTTTTGCACCCTAACTGCACTAAGGGGCCCAAAGTCAAATGAGTACCTTTAGGATTTCACAGGTCATTTTTGTTTCAAGACTACTCCTCACGGTTTAGGGCCCCTAAAATGCCAGGGCAGTATAGGAACCCCACTAATGACCCCATTTTAGAAAGAAGACACCCCAAGGTATTCCGTTAGGAGTATGGTGAGTTCATAGAAGTTTTTATTTTTTTGTCACAAGTTAGCGGAAATTGATTTTAATTGTTTTTTTTTTCACAAAATGTCATTTTACGCTAACTTGTGACAAAAAATAAAATCTTCTATGAACTCACCATACTCCGTACGGAATACCTTTGGGTGTCTTCTTTCTAGAATGGGGTCATTTGTGGGGTTCCTATACTGCCCTGGCATTTTAGGGGCCCTAAACAGTGAGGAGTAGTCTTGAAACCAAATGTCGCAAAATGACCTGCGAAATCCTAAAGGTACTCATTGGACTTTGGGCCCCTTAGCGTACTTAGGGTGTAAAAAAAAGTGGTACCGCCGTACTCAGGAGAAGTAGTATAATGCGTTTTGGGGTGTATTTTTACACATACCCATGCTAAGTGGGAGAAATATCTCTGTAAATGACAATTGTTTGATTTTTTTTACACACAATTGTCCATTTACATAGATATTTCTCCCACCCAGCATGGGTATGTGTCAAAATACACCCCAAAACACATTATACTACTTTTCCTGAGTACGGCGGTACCACATGTGTGACACTTTTTTGCAGCCTAGGTGTGCTAAGGGGCCCAACGTCCTATTCACAGGTCATTTTGAGGCATTTGTTTTCTAGACTACTCCTCGCGGTTTAGGGCCCCTAAAATGCAAGGGCAGTATAGGAACCCCACAAGTGACCCCATTTTAGAAAGAAGACACCCCAAGGTATTCCGTTAGGTGTATGGCGAGTTCATAGAAGATTTTATTTTTTGTCACAAGTTAGTGAAAAATGACACTTTGTGAAAAAAAAACCAATAAAAATCAATTTCCGCTAACTTTTGACAAAAAATAAAATCTTCTATGAACTCGTCATACACCTAACAGAATACCTTGGGGTGTCTTTTTTTCTAAAATGGGGTCACTTGTGGGGTTCCTATACCGCCCTGGCATTTTACAGGCCCAAAACCGTTAGTAGTCTGGAAACCAAATGTCTCAAAATGACTGTTCAGGGGTATAAGCATCTGCAAATTTTGATGACAGGTGGTCTATGAGGGGGCGAATTTTGTGGAACTGGTCATAAGCAGGGTGGCCTTTTAGATGACAGGTTGTATTGGGCCTGATCTGATGGATAGGAGTGCTAGGGGGGTGACAGGAGGGGATTGATGGGTGTCTCAGGGGGTGGTTAGAAGGGAAAATAGATGCAATCAATGCACTGGGGAGGTGATCGGAAGGGGGTCTGAGGGGGATCTGAGGGTTTGGCCGAGTGATCAGGAGCCCACACGGGGCAAATTGGGGCCTGATCTGATGGGTAGGTGTGCTAGGGGGTGACAGGAGGTGATTGATGGGTGTCTCAAGGTGTGATTAGAGGGGGGAATAGATGCAAGCAATGCACTGGCGAGGTGATCAGGGCTGGGGTCTGAGGGCATTCTGAGGGTGTGGGCGGGTGATTGAGTGCCCTAGGGGCAGATAGGGGTCTAATCTGATAGGTAGCAGTGACAGGGGGTGATTGATGGGTAATTAGTGGGTGTTTAGGGTAGAGCACAGATGTAAACACTGCACTTGGGAGGTGATCGGACGTCGGATCTGCGGGCGATCTATTGGTGTGGGTGATCAGATTGCCCGCAAGGGGCAGGTTAGGGGCTGATTGATGGGTGGCAGTGACAGCGGGTGATTGATGGGCGGCAGTGACAGGGGGTGATTGATGGGTGGCAGTGACAGGGGGTGATTGATGGGTGATTGATAGGTGATTGACAGGTAATCAGTGGGTTATTACAGGGGAGAACAGATGTAAATATTTCACTGGCGAATTGATAAGGGGGGGTCTGAGGGCAATCTGAACGTGTAGGCGGGCGATTGGGTGCCCGCAAGGGGCAGATTAGGGTCTGATCTGATGGGTAACAGTGACAGGTGGTGATAGGGGGTGATTGATGGGTGATTGATTGGTAATTAGTGGGTGTTTAGAGGAGAGAATAGATGGAAACACTGCGCTTGGGTGGTGATCTGATGTCGGATCTGCGGGCTATCTATTGGTGTGGGTGGGTGATCAGTTTGCCCGCAAGGGGCAGGTTAGGGGCTGATTGTTGGGTGGCAGTGACAGGGGGTGATTGATGGGTGATAGGTGATTGGCAGGTGATTGACAGGTGATCAGTGGGTTATTACAGGGAAGGCCAGATGTAATTAATGCACTGGCGAATTTATAAGGGGGGGGGGGGTCTGAGGGCAATCTGAGCGTGTGGGCGGGTAATTGGGTGCCCGCAAGGGGCAGATTAGGGTCTGATCTGATAGGTAACAGTGACGGTTGGTGATAGGGGGTGATTGATGGGTAATTGATGGGTAATTAGTGGGTGTTTAGAGAAGATAACAGATGTAAACAATACATTTGGGAGGTAATCTGACGGCAGGTTTGCGGGCGATCTAATGGTGTGGGTGGGTGATCAGATTGCCCGCAAGGGGCAGGTTAGGGGCTGATTGATGGGTGGCAGTGACAGGGGGTGACAGGGGGTGATTGATGGGTGATAGGTGATTGGCAGGTGATTGACAGGTGATCAGTGGGTTATTACAGGGAAGAACAGATGTAATTAATGCACTGGTGAATTGATAAGGGGGGGGTCAGAGGGCAATCTGAGCGTGTGGGCGGGTGATTGGGTGCCCGCAAGGGGCAGATTAGGGTCTGATCTGATAGGTAAAAGTGACAGGTGGTGATAGGGGGTGATTGATGGGTGATTGATGGGTAATTAGTGGGTGTTTAGAGGAGAGAATAGATGTAAACAATGGATTTGGGAGGTGATCTGATGTCGGATCTGCGGGCGATCTATTGGTGTGGGGGGGGGTGATCAGATTGCCCGCAAGGGGCAGGTTAGGGGCTGATTGATGGGTGGCAGTGACAGGGGGTGATTGACGGGTGATTGACGGGTGATTGACAGGTGATGGACAGGTGATTGACAGGTGATCAGGGGGGATAGATGCATACAGTACATGGGGGGGGGGGGGGTCTGGGGGGGGGGGGTCTGGGGAGAATCTGAGGGGTGGGGGGGTGATCAGGAGGGAGCGGGGGGCAGGGGGGGGATAAAAAAAAATAGCGTTGACAGATAGTGACAGGGAGTGATTGATGGGTGATTAGGGGGGTGATTGGGTGCAAACAGGGGTCTGGGGGGTGGGCAGGGGGGGGTCTGATGGGTGCTGTGGGCGATCTGGGGCAGGGGGGGGGGAAATCAGTGTGCTTGGTGCAGACTAGGGTGGCTGCAGCCTGCCCTGGTGGTCCCTTGGACATTGGGACCACCAGGGCAGGAGGCAGCCTGTATAATACACTTTGTAAACATTACAAAGTGTATTATACACTTTGTATGCGGCGATCGTCGGGTTAACATCCTGCCGGCGCTTCCGTATGGCCGGCGGGATGTTGCGGCAGGTGAGCGGCGCCAGGCGGAGGCGGAGGATCGCGTCACGGATGACGCGATCGCTCCGCCCATGCCCATACAAGGACCGCCGCCAATTGTCAATACGGCGGTCCTTGCGGCGTCCACTTTCGCGGCCGCCAATTGTATATACGGCGGTCGGGAAGTGGTTAAAGAGCACCTAAACTCAAAACTTCCTCTCTCTGTTATAACTTTTAAGGAAAAACATTTCTTTGGTACAGCTGATAAAAATCATAAAATACATTTGCATTGTTTCTACTTCCTGCATTCATGTAAGCAGGCATTTTAGCATCCTGTGCTTTCAAATTAGCTTATATGCCGTGGGGGAATTAGACAGACTAAACTCTCTAAATACATACAGGGTGTATTTTTCTATATTTTCCTTCTGTCCTGTGCCAGAGTTCAGGACCACTTTAACCATCTACGCCACTGCAAAACCCATCCATGGCTAATCCTTTCTACCCCATGCCTAACCTTAACTGTCCCCACAGCTAACCTTGACCATGCCTAACTTTAGCCATATACCACACTCCTATTAACCATCACCACTGCAAAACCCACCCATGGTTAAGGCTAGCTCATCCTTCCCCACGCCTAACCTTAACTATGCCCACAAAAATCCCCCACAGCTAACCTTAACCCTTTATAACCCACACCTAACCTGGCCACCTAGACTAAAAAAAAAAAACAGTAGCAAAAAAATGCACCGCCATAGGGTCCAATTACATTTGGGCTATTGGCAGCGCACAAGCATCCTGTGGCCCCCACTCCCATCCACCTCCTCTAGCAAGGCAAGCAGTAAGCACACAATAAGCAATCACCACCAGCAGCTGTAGAATGGCGCTCAAACAGGAAGTCACACTATGAACACCGGCTGCTCCTGTAGTATATTTCATCATCATATAGATGATGGATCTAGACTAGACCAGATCATCTTGTAGTGACAAATGAAGTGAGTGAAGAAACTGTTGACTGAAGGCAGCACAGATCAATGTGTGTGTGCTGCCTCCTGTCCTGTCCCCCCGTCTCTGGTACACTTTAATCAGCTAATCATCACTAACTTCACTTGTCACTAATACTACTACACTGATCCACATATGATAGAATATACAGCAAGGCAGGAAGCAGCAGCAGTCAGCGTTCCTCATGAAAGTTCATTAAACTGGCAACCTTGCCTTCCTGCCTCAGCCAGCCTGAGATAATGAAAGGGACAGCCACTCGCCAGTCATCATTCATACACCCACCGCAACTCCCTGGGCCTGGAGCCGACATGGTGCTCACACAGCTCCCTCCCTGTCTCTAAGGTTGCAAAAGCAATGTTAGGAGTAGCTAAGGAGCTGGCCCCAGTGCAAGTTTTACATTGGGCCCCCCAAGCACTCTATACATAACAATTGTTATTGTGCAAAACCTGACAAGGACAATCACAGTGTCAGAGGTGCAGGGGATGGGAAACAGTTGGTTAATGAATGATTACAACTATTTAAAGCATAGAAGCATAGAAGGCCACAACCTCTGCATCCCCTATTGTTATGCCACTGAGCAATGTAGAGTGCAGATTCAGACAGTTTGTTCACACTGCCTGGGCCTGGCTGTGCAGTGGTCTGAGGAGACAGTCTTGGCAGACTTTTGGGAAACACCAGACGGGCTACCTTGGGCCTTTTACTAAGGAGTGGCTTCTGTCTGGCCACTCTACCATACAGTCCTGATTGGCAGATTGCTGCAGAGATGGTTGTCCTTCTGGAAAGTCCTCCTCTCTCCACAGAAGGACCTCTGGAGCTCTGATAGAGTGACAATCGGGTTCTTGGTCACCTCCCTGACTAAGGCCCTTCTAACCGGATTGCGCAGTTTAGATGGACGACCAGCTCTAGGAAGAGTCCTGGTGGTTTTGAACTACATCCACTTATGGATGATGGCCTCCATCATTGGGACTCATTGGGACCTACAAAGCAGCAGAAAGTTTTCTGTAACCTTCCCCAGATTTGTACCTCGAGACAATCCTGTCTCAAGGCTTTTTTCGGGCTTATTTTCAGGGAAACAGGGTATATATGGCCTAGTGGTGGGGACTGTGGCGGTGACTGTGTCTGGAGTCTAGCTATTGTATAGCCAAACTCCAGCTAGTGGCTAAGGCCCCAGCTGCGCAGTTTGGGAATGACCCTTTGGCTCCAGTGGTTTACAAGGGGGTTAGTTTTGCATCTGATTCAGCTACAGCAGCCACAGAGGGTTAGGTATTAGCAGTGAGTGTTCGGCTATATTATAGTTAGCAGAACACCCGGTGTACAGCGTACTTGGGGGTTTAGTGCTAGGTGTCAATGGGGCGTAGTTAGTTTTAGACATAGGAAGGGGGTAGGGTTAGTGTTAGATGCAGGTAGCGATTTAAATGTTTTAGGAGTTTTAATGTTAAGCGTAGGTGGGGAGTGTGTTAGGCTTAGGTAGGAAGGGCAGGGTTAATTTGAAGTTTAGTTAGAGAAGTTGGTAGTAGAAAATCGGTGACTTCACCAATATTTTACTACCGGCAATAATCGTGCCCAAATTGACAAGTGTCTTTTATAAAATGTACGCCACTATCCTGAAAATGTTTAAAACTTAAAACACATGAAAGCACATATAAGAAGTACATTTCTGCCAGAGTAAAATGTGCTATAAATTACTTTTCTCCTATATTGCTATAACAGTAGGTAGTAAAAATCTAACAGAACTGGCAGGTTTGGACTAGACCATCTACTCATGGGGAACTCCCAGGGTTTTCCTTTTTTTCAAAAGCACTTAGTGAATGGC